>NC_090389.1:58990817-59290817 GCF_036365525.1 Heterodontus francisci
GGGCTGGTGACAGATCTGCAGTATTTAAATGAAGACCACGAGTGAAAATGGCCCAGTCTTCAATCCAACATGTCCATGGGGTCTCCTGGGAACCCACCCATTCAAACCCACACTAGGTTAAATATGGGGGCTTTCATCTGTTCACAATGTTAGCTGAGGCACCTGCATTAAACTACCAGTTAGAGGAATGCATGCCACAAGCCTATGTTAAACTTACTGCCCACAGTGATTCTTATGTTTACATCTAGTTGCAATTATGCAAGGCGAGCAAGGGAGAAAAAAGTAAAGAGAAGAAGCGTAGACTCAGGAAAAAAAAGAGATAAGCTCATTGGGCAACATTTGCAATTATACATCACGACGTGTTGTGAGTTGTTAACCAAGATCTATAAGGACAATATAGAAGATGATTCTTTTGCTGTAGCTGCATTGTGACATGCAGGACTTCAGCTATCACAATCTGTATATGTTATACAAATTCTAAAACAATTAAAGAGAAGTTAGTAAAAAAAAGTAACCTTCCGATTCAGTGGCAATTGTCTCCTAAGTACAATGTTCTAAGATAGGAAAGTAATAAACTGTGATGATATTTCTGCAAGCTGTTGCATGATCTGATAGGTTTTCTGGAATCCTCTACTTGTTTGCAGAGATACAAACCTTAAACAAATAAGCAATACAAGGGACTTATAAATTTGAAAGAGCTAAAAACATAAAGGCTGCAAAATGTGGCTCTGCAGCACTCGTACTCTTGGCACTACAAGTGCAATTTTGCTTGCAAAGTGACATCTGCACTGTGTACATATTTCTGGCATAGCCCCCACAAGATGCTATTTTGGTGAAGGTGTTAGTGAGGGCATTAACAGAGTCACCAGAAGTATGGAGAGTAGGCATATCATGACATCAATCAGCCTCTAACACTGATTTGACACCAATGCCGCTATTTTTGACCTCAGCGCTTCAGCTAACGCCCTCTCTTAAACACATACAACTGAACATGCAGTTGGCAGCAGGAAGGCCCCCACCCCACCATTGCTACATAAAAGGATTATCAATAACTTTCAGGTTAGTTGCTGATTGACTTCCACTGGCTCTGACTGAGTTTGTAGAAGTACTGTGAGTTTTCCACAGCTATTTAAAGTTGAAGTCAACAGGGAGTGATGTTGTACATGGTAAAGCCTTGGTTCTAACTTCAAGGCAACTGATAAGACCACTTGCTCCCAGTCATGGTTGCAGCTTGAAAGAGAGATTAAGAGAAACACAGAGGAGAATAAGTTGCTGGCAGCTGGAGGAGGCGAAGAGGGAGAAGGGCTCCCAGCAGAAGCCCTTATGCACTCAGGAAGCATTTCTCTTACCTCCAGCTCACCTAAGAACAGTGTGTATAAGGTCTTTGATTTACAAAGGAGGTGCTCACTGAAATCTGTCACCTCTAGCAGGCAGACCTGTAGCGATTTTTGGGCCTTATCCAATTTGTCACCCAAAATTTGTAATAAAGAAAGACTTGCAATACTATAGCGCCTTACACAACAAAAAGATGTCCCAAAGCGCATTACAGCCAATGAAGTACCTGAAGTGTCATCACTGTCACAGTTGACATGTAGGAAATGTGGCAGCCAATTTGTGCACAGCAAACTCTCACAAACAGCAATGTGGTAATAACCAGTTAATCTGTTTTTTGTGATGTTGATTGAAGGATAAATATTGGCCAGGACACCAGAGATAACACCCCTACTCTTCTTCGACATAGTACCAATGGTATTGTGGGATGATCTTAAGCGGGGACCTCCTTAAGAAGCTATAAATGAAAGTCACCGGAGGAGGTAATCTCGCATCACACATGGCGAGGGAGTTGTGGACGTAGCCCAACTGAATGAGATGTGTTTAAATGTGACTCATGCTATAACTCTTTGTATATATACATTCCAGTTTAAAGTATAATAAACATTCACATTTTCTTTGGTTGTTACTTGGAGTCCTGTGAGTCTTACAATTGTTCATTTATGAAAGGAACAAGTAATATTACATGGTGGCAATGTTTGGGATATTTTTTTCTGAAGAACATCAAATATTGCTTTGTGGCAACGTTTGATTTTTTTTCTGAAGAACACACTAAGACAGAGCAAAGAACAGCAGGTTGCTTACCTGGAGTGGCTGAAGATCCTGGAGACCAGTTGGCAGGAGATCCCACAACAGTGCAGCAAAGAGGCTACAGGCAAGACCCTGAAAGGTGTTGAAACTCTTGAGTACAGTAGGCAATTTGCCAGAAGATTGGAGCTTTCAACTAATCTGGCAGTGGGTCGAAAAATTTGAAAATAGTACAGCCATTACTGTTTTAGTTTTCCTATTCTTTTTATGCTTCATGAGTGGGTCTGATGAGTGGGTCTGAGCTAAAAAGAGAGGGAAGAATTCAACAACACCACTGGAGGTCCACACCACAGTGAGAAAGGCTGGTTGTGGCAGCTGCCGGTACTGCAAGCTGCAGCTGGCTGCAGACAAAGAACTGCTCTCTCTGTTTTTAAAAAAAACTGATGTAGTCTCACTCTTAGCCCTCTTGCAGGCCTGCAAAAATGAATCTGTCTAAACATGCAAAAAAGTGTGCCTGTGAAAAAGAAAACCTGTAAAAAGTCCTATATTTATAAAAAAGCAGGATCATTAAGACAATGGCTGAATGCATGGTGCATACAATCAAATCGATAATTTTAAAATGTAGGCAGATGGGACAAGGTCTCAAGGTTGCAATGCTGCACCTCCAAGCTGCTCCATCAGACATGGGCTTACCATCGCCTGCAGAGTTGATGTTTGGAAGGCAGGTAATAACTACCCTGCCCAGTCATCATCGCTCTAAGTTTTCCATAGTAAAGGATATAGTTCTATCCAAACAAGGGAAGATGAAGGCATCGGATGACAGGCAATCAGGACTAGAATTAGCTCAACTGCGAGAAGGACAGAAGGTCAGATTCCTCAATCATGTATCAGGAACTTGGTATCCTGCAGAGGCTGTGACGATATGTGACCAGCCCAGATCATATAAGGTCCAGACACCCACTGGTACGATTCTCAGACGGAACCAAAGTCAATTCAGTCAGCTGTCCAACGACACTACACACGGCACTGTGGGCACACTCAAAGACAAAGTCTGAAGATGAACATACAGAGGCTAAGAGCACAGATTCTGAACATGCCAACCAGAGTTCTGAGACACCAGAGTCTCAGATGAGTCATAAAGATGAGCTCAGCTCTGGGAAGATGTTTACGATAGCAAGATTAGAATGAATAAGCAAACCTCCTCTACGTTCTGGAGAGTGTTAAACTTACTCATTTGTAAATAATGTTTTGGTTTAATCATGTATAGCTAGTTCAAACTGCAACATCATATGTTTTTATCTTTGGAAAAAAGGGGGATGTTGTGAGATGACCTAAAGAGCAAACCACCTTAAGAAGATATATGTGAACGTCACCGGAGGAGGTGATATCACATCACACATGACCAGGGTGTTGTGGATGTAGCCCGAAAGAGTGAGATGTGTTTAGATGTGGCTCGTGCAGTAACTGTTTGTGTATATATGTTCTAGTTTAAAGTATAATAAAAACCCATGTTTTCTTTGCATAATACCTGAAGTCTTGTGAGTCTTCCAATAGTTCACATGTCAAAGGAACAGGTAACATTACAACGGGATCATTTAAAAATACCTGAGAGGGAAGACTGAACCTCAGTTTGATGTCTCATCCAAAGGACGGCAGCTCCAACACTGCAGCACTTCCTCAGTACTGTGTTGGAGTGTCAGCCTTGATTTTCGTGCTTACGTCCTGGAGTGGGACTTGAAACCCACAATCTGGTGACTCAAAGGCAAGTGTGCTATCAACTGAGTTGTGACTGGTAAGCCGAGACAATGTTATATGAAGTAGCTGCTTTCAAAATTGCGTAGCAATATATAAAATTTCATCTTGGAAAGAGGCATTAATTATTCTTATTACATTTTTTAAGTCTTCATTTCTTCAGTCACCTATGAGAGAAGATAATGAACTAAATAGTGACCAGATCACAAAACAAACAATGCCCTGACTAATACTTGATCCACAACTCTGAAGGCTTAACAATGAAATATGGTACTGGGAAAAGCGTCGCCCTCGCAATATGAGAAACAGCAAGAGAAACTGCAGGCATTAGCACAAATGGTGGTCACGATTTGCAGCTTCTGCTGGTTATACTTTTGTCACCAATATTGTAGATACTGGCAGGAAAGCAAAGTCTGAAACTATCTTTCACGACATAGTCTAAAATCAGCTTTTTGTACTCTACGCCATTTACAGTAGTAAATGTATGTGATTGGATGTGTTCACTTGACTCCTATTTCTTACAATAGTGTATCAGGTTTCATTCCACAATTAGAAGTTTTGAGGAAGCTTAGTCTTCCAAGTTCATTTCACAAGTCTGCATGCTGAACCTGCAGATAATAAGATAAAACTGACATTGCTACAATATATACCCTGATAGAAATGAGGTTGAAAATTTCATCTCATAGGGTTTTTGAGTATGACACAAATTTAGTGACAGAACACAGTGGAAGCTTCTCTGTTCCTATTAGACTTCCTAAGTGGTAGGTTCTCTTGATGATAAAAGAGATAATTACCACTGGTGATAGATGTTGAGTATTTAGTCTCTCCTGTTCGCTAGCTAAGCTATTAATTAAAAGCTGGCTGTGAGGTTGCAACATCCTTCTTCTTAAGGGGAACCTCCTTTTGTGAAAGAGGCTAAGTTTGAACTACTAGAAGTGAGAGATCTCAGAATCAAAGTTTCCATAGCCAGTATAAAATAATTCAAATCTGATTTATTTCCTTACATTTCTGATGACTTTAGCAACCAAAAGGAAAAAAGAAGCTTCCTAGCCCCTCTCCTATCGAGTTCAGTCACATTTTAAGCAGTAAGACTGACACAGAAACTGTCAGCTGTGCAATTTTTATTTGTAGTAAAACATCCTTCCAGTTAGCTCTGGATTCCTAAATATTCCTACGTAATATCCACTCATGAGGTCAAAGTATCATTCCACTAAAGCCCACCACAATGCTGCGGCTTCTTGCTGAATTGAGATGCCAAGGATACTGGCAACTGTGGCCACACTATATTTTGTACCACTTACAAGTCTTTGAAGGGCATTTCCATCTTGAGGTTCTGATGAAAGGTTACAGACCTGAAACGTTAACTCTGCTTCTCTCTCCACAGATGCTGCCTAACCTGCTGAGTATTTCCAGCACTTTCTGTTTCTATTTCTATTGTTCCTACCAATATACTCAAACGTTTGTGTTCCTACAAGTACAGCGCGAAGTGTGTGTTTGTATGTGATTTACATCACAATGGAAAAATAGTGCAAAACACTACACATCAAAAAGGGGATGTGGGGGTGGGGGGAATCAATAGGGTTCCCACTCATTCCTAACCTGTTGCAAACTATGGGGGTAGATTTTCAACTTGCTACTCAAGCAGGATCTGCCACCTATTTTAGAAACTGCCCACTTTTAATTTCTATTGATTTCAATGGGAATGAAAATTCAGCAATTAGTCTCAATAGGTGGCTAACCTCCAACCCCAGTTTAACACCCAGATAGACAAGTTGAAAATTTATCTCTGGGTGCGTGAATGTTGGGTGGGGACCTCATCAGGCTCAGCCATGATGCTTCAATTTTAAAATACTCATCCTTGCTTTCAAATCCTTCCATGGTTTGGCCCCTCCATAACTCTGTAATCTCCTTCAGCCTCACAACCCTCGAAATATCTGCATTCCACTAATTCTGGTCTCTTGAGCATCCCTGATTTTAATTGTTCCACCATTGGTGGCGGTGCCTTCAGCTGCCAAGGCCCCATGCTCTGAAATTCCTTTTCTACACCTCTCCGCCTCTCTACCTCGTTTTCCATCTTTCAAGACATTCCTCAAAACTTACCTCATTGACCAAGCTGGTCATTTGCCCTAATATCCCCTTTTGTGGCTTGGTGTCAAATTTTGTTTGAAATGCTCCTGTGAAGCACCTTGGGATGTTTTGTTATGTTAAAGGTGCCATAAAAATACAAATTATTGTTGTTTTTGTTGTTGTAGGCAGCAAGTATAATCTTGTAACAACAGCATTACATTTGAAGTGAGACTCAGAGACTGGAATGAGGTCTCCACTTGTTAGTCCATGGACTTTCCAATACTTGTTAATTCAAAATGGTGTGGCTGGCAGCAGAAATGGTTTGAGAAATATTGTAGCACCAACTACATAGATCAGAGCTCCAAAAGGAATGACGGGCTAGATAGGTCTGTAGTTCACAGAATTATAGAAACTACAGCATAGGAGGAGGGCATTAAGCCCATCACACCTAGACCAGTTGGGTGCAAACACCTTTGTAATTTGATGATATACATACATTTCATAAGATGAGAAAGATAGTAATACAAACTGTAAGTTGATGTCTCTCTTGGGGAGGCAATTTCAAACCAGTTGGCACTTGATTGCGGAATAGTGGTGCAGTGGTTAGCACCGCAGCCTCACAGCTCCAGCGACCCGGGTTCAATTCTGGGTACTGCCTGTGTGGAGTTTGCAAGTTCTCCCTGTGTCTGCGTGGGTTTTCGCCGGGTACTCCGGTTTCCTCCCACCACCAAAAGACTTGCAGGTTGATAGGTAAATTGGCCATTATAAATTGCCCCTCGTATAGGTAGGTTGTAGGGGAATATAGGGACAGGTGGGGATGTGATAGGAATATGGGATTCGTGTAGGATTAGTATAAATGGGTGGTTGATGGTCGGCACAGACTCGGTGGGCCGAAAGGCCTGTTTCAGTGCTGTATCTCTAAATTTAAAAAAAAGTGAAGCACTTTTGGAGAATCATTGAGTGAGAAAGTTGAATTGTGACAGTGTCATGAAGAGTATAACATCTGAAGTCACAAATTTAGCTGTTGCCAGAACCTTACAACAATGTATTCACAATTGAAGCCAAATTTTTCCCTATGAGAACATTCTTGGAAGCATTTGAGAAAATTATCTTCTTAAACTGAGGAACTCCCACTCAAAGTGAAATAGGTAACTTTCCACATGGCTGTTCTTACCTACATGCCTGATTTAATTTGTTCACAGATTTTTCTTTTAGAAATACAAGAATCTTCCACCTAACAGAAACTCATTGTAGAAAGGAAGAGGAACTGGCCTGAAGTGACTCCTGGAGTACCATGATGGATGCTTGGTCTGTGTAATGTTACCTGGTGAAGGGTGTGGGTGGACCCACTGTCCAACTCCCAACTGACCACAGCAAGTGTTTTTGTTACTGGGGTTTTAACCCCTTTCTGTTTTATTTGTCAAATAAACAGACAGCAACAGGTTTCCTTATAGGTTTAAAACAGAAGATTAATTATTTATTGAGCAATATTCACTCCCGAAATGGTCACAACCACACCCACACACGCATTCACACACACACACACGAGACAGATGGAGGAAAAGGGAAGTGAGGTAGGTTTTCGGGGTTCATTGCAATCCTGCTGATTCTTCTCGGAGGCCAATTTATCTTTTTAAAGTTGCAAGCCTGGGTTGTTTGTAGATATCTCTGTTGGTTGAAATTTCAGTCTGCAGACAGTGGATCACTGTCAGTTCTCTGCTGCACAAGTTGAAGTGTAGAACTCACACCAGGGCACCTTCTTTTTGCTTGCTGGATTTTCTTCCAGCTCTGAGCTGGACAGGATTTTGTGATGTTTTTTCCTGGGTCTCTCTCTCTCTCTCTCTCCAAAGAGCTACTTTGAAGGTCAAAATGGTCTCATATCTTGCCTCTGTTGGAAGACATAGAGCTTCCTCCCTTTGGAGATCGATAATGGCCCAGGATGTCGCTACTTCATACCTTCTTTGTTTCAGAAGAATCCATTCAGTTCAAAAATGTCTCTTAATGGGTTCAGGATGGGTGTAATTGATACCTCTTAGCTTTGAATGTGTCCGTTTGTTCTTATCAGACAATAAGACAGTTTGAATATACAGGTCTGACCTACGGCAGCCATTTTTCTGGCACATTGTCCACGTTTTAAAAGAAAAGTCCATTCTTATAACTCTTCAGTTTGTGTTCTGTATTTTCAATCGCTGCAGTTTGTATGAGTGTGACAGTAATTATTTCATCCCCGCCACCCACACATTCCCCCCTAACCCCTGTTGGTTCCTTTTTTTTAACAATACTTCAACGCCAGTGTTCAGAATGCCTTTGAGGTTTTCTGGTATTTTTTGAAAGTTAGAGTTCTGCAATCTGCCACTGAGCATGTAACTTGTGTATTGGAGAACTCACTTACACAGTAAGGGCACAGTAACAGCTTTTCTCATGAATTCTTCCACCGACATAATGGAGACTCTGGGGCCCAAACTCCAAACCCTTAAAGGCAGAATTGCTGTTTTTAATGCTAGCTACAGAAATTATCTTGAGATGGCTTGGCCATGTGAGCCGCATGGAAGATGGCAGGATCCCCAAAGACACATTGTACAGCGATCTCGTCACTGGTATCAGACCCACCGGCCGTCCATGTCTCCACTTTAAAGACATCTGCAAACGCGACATGAAGTCCTGTGACATTGATCACAAGTTGTGGGAGTCAGTTGCCAGTGATCGCCAGAGCTGGCGAACAGCCATAAAGGTGGGGCTAAAGACTGGCAAGTCGAAGAGACTTAGCAGTCGGCAGGAAGAAAGACAGAAGTGCAAGGGCAGAGCCAACTGTGTAACAGCCTCGACAACCAATTTTATCTGCAGCACCTGTGGAAGAGTCTGTCACTCTAGAATTGGCCTTTATAGCCACTCCAGGCGCTGCTTCACAAACCACTGACCACCTCCAGGTGCTTACCCATTGTCACTCGAGACAAGTAGGCCAAAGAAAGAAAGAAGAAAAGAAAGAAAGAGATGGAACCATGTTTGGCAGTATTCTAGGGAGAAGCAATGCACCGTCCTTGGATAAGAGTCTGCAGCAAGCATTTATTACAAGGTACCCCCTGTTTCTCGAAATGGGTGTTCGGTAAGCAAAACAATGGAATAATAAGCTTGGCAGCAGGTGGCAGGTTCCATCAATGCAAATAGCAATATGCAGAGGATGTGATTCCAGGAATACATGAAATATTACCTGTCACGTAGTTGGATGTATTCAAGAATGTTGACACCATCCAGTGCAGAGCAGTCTGCTTTATTGGCATACATCCACTGTATTTGCTACCAACACCATCAACCACCAGTGCACTATGGCTGCGGTATGTATTATTTATGATACATGGCAGCAACTCACCAAACAGTTTGACAGAATCGTCTAACTCCACTGCCTCCATCACTGAGAAGGGTAAGAGCAGCGAAGTAATGGGAATGCCATATTCTCCAAGTTTCCCTTCAAGTCATACACCATCCTGAAATATATTATTTCTACATTGTTGCTAGAATTCCATACCCAAGACTATCATGGGAACACCGTCACCAAAGGGAATGGAACAATTCAAGAAAGCAACCCACTGCCTCTGTTCAGGGCAACTAGGAATGGCCATTAAATATAGGAACATAGGAAGATAGGAACAGGAGTAGGCCATTCAGCCCCTCGAGCCATTCTCGCCATTCAATGAGATCATGGCTGATCCGCGGCCTAACTCCTTATACCTGCCTTTGGCCCATATCCCTTAATATCTTTGCTTAATAAAAATCTATCTATCTCAGATTTAAAATTAACAACTATTCTAGCTTCAACTGCTGTTTGTGGGAGAGAGTTCCAAACCTCTACCACCCTTTGCATGAAGAAGTGCTTCCTAACATCTCTCCTGAACGGTCTGGCCCTAAATTTTAGACTATGCCCCCTAGTTTTAGAATCTCCAAGCAGTGGAAATAGTTTATCTTTATCTAGCCTGTCTTTGCCTGTTAATATCTTGAAGACTTTGATCAGATCACCCCTTAACCTTCTAAATTCTAGCAAAAACAGGCCTAATCTCTCCTCGTAACCTAACCCCTGTAGTCCAGGTATCATTCTTGTAAACCTACGTTGCACTCCCTCCAATGCCAAAATATCTTTCCTAAGGTGTGATGCCCAGAACTGGTCACATTACTCCAAATGGGGTCGAACCAGGGTTTTGTACAGTTGCAGCATAACCTCTGTGTCTTTATACTCCAATCCTCTAGGTACAAAGCATACTATTAGCCTTTTTGATTATTTTCTACACTTGCTCGTGGCATTTTAAAAATTTATGCACCTGAACCCCCAGTCTCTTTGGACATCCACTGTACTTAACCTCTTCACTTTTAGAAAGTACCCTGCTCTATCCTTTCTTGGTCCAAAATGGATAACCTCACACTTGCCCACATTGAAATCCATCTGTCACAGTTTTACCCACTCACCTAGTCTGTCAATATCTCTTTGCAATTTTATGTTATCATCTAGACTGTCTACAATGCTGCCTAACTTTGTATCATCAGCAAATTTGGATATATGACTTACTATGCCATCATCCAAGTCGTTAATGAATAATGTGAATAATTGAGGCCCCAACACAGATCCCTGTGGGACATCACTAGTCACATCCTGCCAATCGGAGTACTTACCCATTATCCCCACTCTCTGTCACCTACCACTCAAACAACTTCCTAACCATGTCAATAATTTGCCCTCAACTCCATGGGCTTCTACCTTAGTTAACAGTCTCTTATGTGGGACTTTATCAAATGCCTTCTGGAAGTCCATATAAATAACATCCATAGACATTCCCCTGTCCACTACCTTAGTTGCCTCTTCAAAAAATTCAATGAGATTTGTCAGGCATGATCTTCCCGTCATGAATCCATGCTGGCTGTCCCTGATTAACTGTAATTTTTTCTAGGTGTTCAGTCACCCTATCCTTGATTGTGGACTCCAGCAACTTCCCCACCACAGATGTCAGGCTAACTGGTCTGTAATTTCCTTGGTTCCCCCTTTCACCCTGCTTTAAAAGTGGAGTGACATGTGCAATTTTCCAATCCAGAGGAACCACTCCTGAATCTAGGGAACTCTGAAAGACTATTGTTAGGGCATCTACAATGTGCTCCCCTACTTCCTTTAACACCCTCAGATGGAAACCGTCAGGTCCTGGAGATTTCTCACTCTTTAGTTCCATCAATTTCCTTGTTACTGACGTTTTACTTACATTGATTGTATTACGTCCCTGTCCCCTATCGGCTAATAATTTTTTCAGGACTTCCGGCAAGTTATCCTCCTTTTCAGCTGTAAATACTGAGGCAAAGTAATTGTTCAACATGTCATCCATTTCCCCATTATCAATGACAATATCTCCATTTTCAGCTTTTAGTGAGCCTACATTGCTCTTGACCACCCGCTTTCCCTTTATGTAACTATAAAATTTCTTATTGATTTTGATGACCCTTGCAAGTTTCTTTTCATAATCCCTTTTAGTAGCTCATATAAGCTGCTTTGCGACCTTTTGCTGGTCTTTGTATATATCTCATTCGGTGGGATCTGTGCTGCGTTTTGCATTTTTGTAAGCCCTTTCTTTTAGTTTTATGCCATCCCTAATCTCTTTAGTTGTCCATGGCTGTTTTTTCTGTGACGTGGAGCTTTTTCCTCTCAGGTGTATATAATCGCTCTGTATTTCGTTAAATGTTTCTTTAAATATTCTCCACTGTCTTCAGTCATTCGACCCATTAACAGATCTTCCCAGTTTACCATGGACAGTCTCTGTCTCATCCTGTTAAAGTCAGCCTTACCTAAGTCTAAAATTCTAGTTGCTGATTCATGTTTTTCACTTTCAGCCTATCCAGCATTGCTCACATCCTGAGAGCAAATACACTTAAAATTAATTGATTTCACCAGAAGGGACAAGGTAGAGATATATTTATGCACTGCAGCATCTCTTCTCAATACCCACTCTATCTACCACCAGAGCACTATAGCTGCATTATGCATTGTTTACAAGATGTATGGCAGCAACAAGATGCCTAGAATATTGCCAAAATGTAAATGCAGAAGAAGCTTGTTGGACACTTTATGAAGAGTGGAAACCTGGCAGATTGAAATTTCCACAACAATTTACTCCCACCTGCACATGTGATTAAGGCTGAATTGCATGCCTCCGAATTGCACATGTTCTGGACTTATATTTAGATATTTTCCAGATGAGCTTCCTACATTTCTATCCATTGAATGATTATCTTTCTTTCTCCTGTTTGACTTTTTATTTACTACAAATATTAGCTTCCTTTTATATCACAAATGCGAGCACAATTTTTGGTGGATACAGACAAAAAGGATAGAATTTACAATTAGAGAAACTTTGGCAGAAGTTTCAATTAGTGCATCATTTAAAGGTTTTAATTCATTTAAACTCTTTATCATGTATAAATATTTTATTAAACCCTTCACAAAACCAATTAGTCTGAGTCCATCAGCAACTTGTTACACAGTAGTGACTAAAGTAAATTGATGTTTATTGAATCTCAGTGGAAATGCACAAAGCATATTCAAATTACACATTTCCGAAATGTAAATTTTCATTTTGCATGATTGCATTCTGTAAAATGAACACAATTGGGCAGGATGGAAATTTAATTTCAAGACAGTTACTTCAGCATAAGCAGCTAAAATTGTGAAAGAAACCAAATTAATTAGAAGAGAAGGCAGTCATTAAGACTGTTGGTCTGGATTTTGCCAAATGAGGGGAAGCAGTCCTTATAGAAATGCAGCAAAACCTGGACAATATCCAAGCTTGGGCTGATAAGTGGCAAGTAACATTCACACCACACAAGTGCCAGGCAATGACCACCTTCAACAAGAGAAAATCCAACCATATCCCCTTGACATTCAATGGCATTACCATTGCCGAATCCCCAACTATCAACATCCTGGGGCTTACCATTGACCAGAAACTAAACTGGACAGCCATATACTAGAGCAGGTCAGAGGCTAGGAATGAGTAACTCACTTCCTGACTCCCCAAAGCCTGTCCACCAGCTGCAAGGCACAAGTCAGGAGTGTGATGCAATACTCTCCACTTGCCAGGATGGGTGCAGCTCCAACAACACTCAAGAAGCTTGACACCATCCAGGACAAAGCAGCCAACTTGACTGGCATCCCATCCACAAGCATTCACTCCCTGCACCACCGATGTTCAGTGGCAGCAGGGTGTACCAGCTACAAGATGCACTGCAGCAATGTACGGAGGCTCCTTCAACAGCACCATCCAAACCCGTGACCTCTACCACCTAGAAGGACAAGGGCAGAAGTTGCATGGGAACACCACCATCTGCAAGTTCCCTTCCAAGTCACACCATCCTGACATGGAACTGTATCACCATTCCTTCACTGTCGCTGGGTCAAAATCCTGGAACTCCCTTCCTAACAGCACTGTGGGTGTACCTACCCCACACAGCCTGCAGCAGTTCAAAAAGGCAGCTCACCACCACCTTCTCAAGGGCGGATAGGGATGGGCAATAAATGCTGGCTTAGCCAGCGACGCCCACATCTCATCAACGGGAAAAAAAAGTCCTTACGCCGGTGTCATATGCAAGTCATGCAGCTGCACGGGGCGGGGAGGGTGGTGGCGGGACTTCTTCAACGATGTTCTCAGCTATAGCCAATTAACGTCCAGCAAGCAGCCAGAAGATAGTGCCGGCAGGTTGGTGGAAGGTGTCATTTTTAAAGGCCAGTCTGCAGTCTTCATACAGGCTGCACACATAGGACAGAATCTTATTGGTCCGTGGGAGACGGGGGAGGTGATGGGAGTGCTGGTGGCAGGTGGAGTACACGTCAGCTTCCCATCACCATGCGATTTTGTTGGAGGTGGAAAAGGCCGAAGACAGCTTTCCTGCCCAGAGGACAATTGAAGCCCTTGGGTGGCCAATTAATGGCCACTTAAGGGCTTCATCCCACCACTATTGGAATTGTAACAGTGGCCGGGGGGGGGGGGGGCGGGGGGGTTCTCTGCCATTTGAGAAGGTTGACCAGTAAAACAATCTGTGGTCCACGGAGGGGTCCCGGCAGCAAAAGCCACCCTTCTGCGAACTCCCCACCCACCCCACCTGCCCTCAACGACCATTCTGCCCCCTCTCTCCTGGGCCTGCTGAACTGGCACGGGTGACCCCGCCTCACTTACCTGGAGTCCATGGCTCCAGCATTGGGTCTTGTCCCAGGCCTCTTGCAGTACCAGCAGTGGACACCGTTCCTGGTTGCGTTGCCAATGCTACCGAGCTGCCAGCCCTCTGATTGGCCGGCAGCACTGGGAGGCAAGATCCCCATCCTTAAAGGGACTGGGACAATGGCACTGGGCAGTTAATTGCCTGAGCTCCTAAATAGAGTGGTGGGTGGGGGTCTCCAAAGGGCCAAGAGAGGGTTTCCCCTTGCCTTTTAGGCGTAGCATCGAGATCCCTGCCGGCTCCATAAAATTCATCTCATCGAGGGCATTGGAAGGGAAGCAGAACAAGGGAGCCTGTAGAGGAATGGCTGGAGTCTGAGTAAAGGTGGCTGCATAGTTTAGTGACACCTCCCTCGAGGTGCTCCTGCAGGCAGTGAGGGAACAGAGGGAGGTGCTGTTCCTGGAGGATGGGAAAAGGAGGCAAGGAAGCCTCATGAAGGCAGCATGGCTGGAGGTGGTCAAAGAAGTCAGCAACCTTGGGGTGGTCGCACAAACATGGGTGCAGTGACAGAAGCGATTCAATAACCTGGTATGGTCTGGAAAGTGGCATCAGGCTTGCAGCCTTGCATGTCTTAAATGGCACCCATGAGATGTGAGATGAGATGGCTGACCCATGCATCGGGCATGACCAGGGACTGGCGTCCACATTGAGAAGCAGAGTTGCCTCACACCAGAGGTCCATGTTCAGCTAGAGGTGATCGCTGCATTGAGAAGGCTGAATGGCTACTTGTAGCATGCCTTTCAATGGCACAATGCTGGACATGTAGAGTGGCACAGACAGACAAACACAGCTGGGAAATGAGACAAGAGTGATACACTGTATGTCTGTCATTGCAGCAGAAGAGGACTCACAATGTTAGGGAAAGGAGAAAATAGGGAGGTGGTGTGTCCTTCACGCCTGACTGTGATGGAGGAGGCAAAGAAAATAGGATGGGTTGCAGCAGGGCAGCTTGTTGCTGAAGGTGAGACCCACAGAGGCACCATAGCTAATACTCGTCAGAAAGTTTGATACCCGCATCCTTCGCTTTACTCACTTTCTATGGGCTCCACACTCCGAGAGTAAGTAAAGCGATGGATGCGGGTATCAAACCTTCTGACACATATTAGCTATTGGTGTCTCTGTAGACCTTGATGATCACAGGAGGCTCCAGATCAAGGGCAGGCAGCAGGAAGTGCAATTCGTTAACATCTTGTCTCTTCCACAGGTCCAATAGCAGACAAGGCATCAAAGGCGGCTTTGGAATCACATGAGACCTTAGAGGAGGATCTACCCTCCAAGGATAGATCACATTAGTCCAGTGTACCCTCCACCAGTGCAGATACTCTCATGTCCATTGGCATTGATGCGTGTTTAGAAAGGGTGGCACCACCTGGTGAGCACTGCACACATGCACATGAACAGATAACAGAGGCAGTGATGGCTGTGGCCACTCCCCACTGAAGGATAAAGGAAAGGTCCAGCGATGCTCAGGTTCCCACAGATGGAAAGCCTCGGGAGTTGTGAGCAAAGCAGCATTTGCTGTAGCAGCAGCGTGAAATGTGTTAGAGTTCCACTGTTCGTTCCCATGCGTATACGATGGAGGAGTCCATCCATACCATGAGTGGCACCATGTTTCTGGCATGTGAGCACATGGCCTCCTCCATTGAGAGAGTGGCAACCCTCATGGAAAGTCACATGCATCTTACCACCCAGTGAATGCAAGAGTTGTGCACTGACCTCCCCAGTAGGACTTCATCCATGAGCTGTGTTGAGCGATGGATAGGCAATCTGCCCCCAAGATGCATGGACCCGTTGCCAGCTGTTGAAGAACTCCAGGTAAGCAGGGGAGGGCAAGTGGGCCTTGCGTTTACAGCAGATCCTCAGCCCATTTGATGGTGACACAAACGCTGCATGCAGCCTTGATGACAGAGGTGACCCCTCAGATGCAGGTGGCCCCAGATGTGCCGAGCCCTTCGAGGGGGCTCAGACACCCAGAGGCTGTCCACCACAGCCATCTCATGCACCAGAGCAGAAAGGCAACAGCGTGCCTCCACATCAACTGCAGGTGCCAAGAGAGCACAACGTCGGAGCACCCGGAATCATTTGCGTAAGTGCACCTAGTAGCACTTGGGGTTTCCATGGGATGATATTTATTTGCTGAATGCCACAGCATTAATGCTTTGTACAACCTTAAAGTTCTTGTAATGCATACTTAAACTGTTATGCTGATCATTTCTGCACTAGTGGGCCGTCACCAGATGTTGAGCCCTTGAGATGGAAGGCATGACAAGGTGTGCGCAGAATAATGGCCAATGGTGAATGTAGCTTTTGGTATGATGTCATGACAAGGTCAGTGGGACGGTAAGGATGCTTAATGAAAGGCGACCAAGGCTACCTCAGGGACTTTCAATGGAATCTCAGGAGAAACATGTACTTATGAGTGAATTGCATGTCTCCCTGACACACTTGTCATTCCCTGTTGACATCGGATCCATTGGTGCATTTCCATTGCCCGCCTGGTCTCAACCCTCCTCCAACTTATACTCCTCGGAGAAGAAGGCGGTGCACTCAGTGTAGTCGTCCGTCTCCAATGCAACTCTCCTCTGGATTGCCAGGTTGTGCAGAGTGCAGTATACTGCCACACTACCCTTGATGGGGTGTATTGCAGGGCTCCCCAGATCTATCCAGGCATCTGAACCTCATTTTTAGAAGACCAATAACCTGATCGAAGGTTACCCTTGCATTCACATGGCAGCATTTGTAGGTGTCCTCTGGCTCAGCGTTGGGTTTGGGAATGGGTGTACACAGCCACATCTTTAGTGGATACCCAGTGTCAACCAGGATTATTTCACAAAGGTGTTCGGGTGGCCTGAAGAACTGAGGCATCTGGGACTGTCTCAGGATATATGAGTCAGGGCAGCTTACCGGGAACCCTGCACACACCTGCAGGATCCTTTTGGGTGGTCGCAGACTATTTGAACATTCAGTGAATGGAATCCCTTCCTGTTGACAAAGGCTCCTGGCTGCTCTGACGGCGCCTTGATGGACATATGCATGCACCTGAGGCAATCCTACCATAGCCCCGAATATGATCACTCCCTTGGCCTGACTGGCCTGATCGGTGGGAAATCTAATGTATTGGCCCAGCCCTCTGCTACACGGGATCCGTTACCTGCTGAATGCTGCAATGAATCACTGACTGGGAGAACCCGCATATGTCTCCAAACAATCCGTGGAACAAGCCTGATGTGAAAAAAAGTTGAGCACCATGGTCGCCTTCACTGGCACAGGCAATGGGTGCCCACCAGATCCCAGTGGCCTCAACTCCTCCTCCAGCATTCCGCACAGGTCCAGTACTACCTGCCCGGACAGAAGCAATCTTCGGAGACACTGGTGCTCCAACATCGCCATGAAGATAAGCCTTTGTCTGTAAACTCTATCAGCTGGGAAGCGTCTTCTGTAAACATTAGCTTGCATTATTGCACCATGCGCCCTCCTCATCCCAGTCTCATTGCAGCTTTATGAGGCTGGTGTTCCTCTGAGCGCCTCTGTCTCGCTCCATGTGGCTGATTCTGCATCTCTCACCCACTCTTCTCCTCACTGGAGAGCAAAGAGCAGCCACTGAGATTTAGAACCTTCACTGCTTACTGCCTCTCAACCCCCTAGTTCTGTCTGTATTCATTGCAGTGGACCTGGGAGACACCCTTCACTAACAGCCCTCCTCTATGGCTTCACACTCTGCAATCCCTCCAAATATACAAACCTTTGCTTATCTGAACCTTAGCCTGCCCAGCTGACAAGGCAGTTCTACTCAATAGCTGCCACTTCCAGCCAACGCTCACCTGCCGCTGGGTGTCTCGTCTCCTTTCAGCAGGCGAGCTGCTGACGCTCCGTGGAACCCATGCGTGTCCTGCAAAATTTTAAAAGCAGTACAAAATTGCTCTCAATTGGCTGCTTAATAGCCTCAATTGCCTGCTCACCGCCATCGTGCATGTTCCCAGTCCCGCGCTGCCCAACCGCTCCTGGGGAATTTTTCCGGCGGTGGGAAGATGTCGCGGGTCCGCTCCAACATGGCCCCTCACCATTTTACAGGCACCCCTACCTCCAAACCCATCACCACGGTGTCAATAAAATTCCGCCCACTGTGTTTCCTCTGGCTCTTCACTATAAACCGATGGCCCCTGTTTAAGTAGAAATAAGGCAAGGATTTTCTATTCAGTAGAATCCCAGTGCATCTTGGCTGCAGCTGTCGTTCTAACCACCTAAAGGGATACCCCTGACCTTAACCTATTTTCCGAAGGCAGAGTAACTTAAATAATGCTGGTGGGCCCCCAGGTTTCCCACCTTCGCAAGGAAACAGACCTTGTGGGTGGAAGGAAAGTCGCATTTGTCACAGCATAACCAGGCTGGCTTCTTCAGAGGCAGTTGACAAAAAGTGCAATTTTTTGTTAAGCCTAGCATTTAGGGTTGGGAGATGAATTGATCAGCCCCTGATCAACTCAACTCCTCAGAGGGCACCTTAATGGCTAAGTGAGTTCATGCAGTAAGTAAAACATGAAGGTTTTACATTGGATCCTGGGCTGTACTCAGCCGCTGATCTCAGCTTGTGTAGTCATAAGAAATAACTTACATTTATACAGCGCCTTATCAACAACAAACAACAACTTGCTTTTATATTGTGTCCAAAACATAGTAAAACGTCCCAAGGTGCATCACAGGAGCAATTATCAAACAAATCTTGACACCAAGCCACATAAGGAGATATTTGACCAAATGACCTTAAGCTGGTTAGAGGTAGTTTTTAAGGTATGTCTTAAAGGAGGGGAGAGAGAATGACAGATTGATTTAGAGACGAAATTCTAGTGTTTATGGCCTAGGCAGCTGAAGGCACAGCCACCAATGGCAGAGCATTTAAAATCAGGGATGCTGACGAGGCCAGAAATGGAGGATTGCAGAGACATTGAAGGGTTGTAGGCTGGGCAAGGTTACAGAGATAGTGAGGGGCAAGGCTATGAAGGAATTTGAAAACAAGGATGAGAATTTCAAAATCGAGGCACTGCCAAACCGGGAGTCAATATAGGTTAGTGTGCAGAGGGGTGATGGGTGAATGGCACTTGGTGCAAGTTAAGGTACTAGTTGCAGTGTTTTGGATGAGCTCAGGTTTATGGAGGTTGGAAGATGGGAGATCAGCCAGAAGAGCAGTGGAATAGCCAAGTCTCGAGGTAACAAAGGCAGGGATGAGGGATTCAGCAGATGAGCTAACGCAGGGCGATCTATTAACAGATTGGCAGCTGCAGTGGAGGGCCCGATCCTACAGGCCATGCATAACCTCACAGAGAGAGTGGGCTCCATGGACCAGAGCACTAGAGATCTGACTCTAATGCTCAGACGACATTTGGAAGCTGCTCATCCTTCTGAGGTTAGCAGAGAGGACCAATTGAGCCTTGAGGGGACACAGGGGCAGCAGTGGATTTCATATGGGAGCTCTTCTCAGAGTGCCCCTGATACATCCTGCAGCTCCTTGTCTGCTCTTCCAGTGACATCAGCACCGCACACTCCCAGGGCGTCAGAGAGTGTTTCTGAGACTTCGCAGGGTCACCTTGATGGCCGTACGAGCCGCACAACCTCGGCAGGCAGAGGACACCCGCCAAAGTCATCCAGAGCAACGCGGCAGCCTGATCAGCCACCTGCCTCTGGTGTGGCTGGCGGCGAGGGAGCGTCCACACGCGTGAGCACTCGCAAACATTTCAAAAAATCACAGTAACAGCACTCCGGGGTCACTGGTGCAATTTGTAAATGTTTATTCGATGTATAAACGCACTAAAGGTATTAAATTTTTCACTTGGCATTTTCACACATCATAGGTCATTGCTGATGTTGTAGGCGATATCGTTGATCTTCAAGAGAAGGATTATTTGACAGGTAACACATTTGGACTGTGTCGTGTTTGATCAAAATGTGGCCCACTTCAGCTGTGAATTCCCCCTGAAGGTGAGTGCCTCTGCACTTCCAGCTCCTGTTAATGCCTCATCTCAGACTGCCATGTGAGTGTCTGGTTGATGAGTCTCTGTTCGGGAGAAATGCCTGAGTACTAGAGCCTCCAGGGTCTCCCTTGTACTTAACTCCCCCAGACCTTCAGCTCCCTCTCCCCGCCGTTCAGGTAGCTGCGGCCCCTCTTCCTCATCTGTCTCACCATCCTCTCTGAGGATGCCTCATGTTGAACTTGATCATCCTCCAGGCCTCTCCCTTTCTCCATCACCAGGTTATGTAAGGCACAGCAGATGACAATAATTCTAGAAACCCTTGCTGACGAGTACTGGAGGGCTCCACCTGGGCGATCGAGAACCTAAATCCCATAATGAGAAGACCTACAGTCTGTTATATGGTCACTCTGGTGGTCGCATGGCTCTCATTGTAACGTTCCTCTGCCTCATTCCTTGGGTTCCTCACCAGCGTCATCAGCCATGTCTTCAGCGATAACCCCTGTTACCAAGTATCCATCCTTGCAGGCATGCAGGAGGGCTGAATAGTGCTGGCACCTGGGAGTTCTGGACAAAGAATGCATCGTGACTGCTTCCAGGGTAACGTGCGCACACCTGCAATATACCCTTACGGTGATCACAGATGATTTGAACGTTCATTGAGTGGAACTCCTTGTGATTAATGAAGGTCCCTGACTAACCTGTAGGTGCTCTAATGGCCACATGAGTACAGTCTATTACTCTGTGGACCATGGGGAACCCAGCAATGGTGCTGAAGCCTCTGGCTCTCTCGCCTGACTGATGACATCCGTCTTGAAATTGATGAAATGGTTGACACGCCTGAAAATGGCATCAGTCACAACCTTAATGCATTGATGCGCTGATGCTTGGGAGACTCATCACATGTCTGCTGATGAAGCCTGGAACGAGACTGTGCATAGAAATTTAGTGCTACTGTTACCTTCAGTGTGACCTGCATCGGTTGGCCACCCATGCAATTGGAAGCGACCTCTGCTGCCAGCATCTCACATATGGATGTGACAGTCTCCTGTGACAGCCGCAATCTTCTTCGGCACTGGCATTCTGACAGTTGTAGGAAGCTCAAACGCGGGCAGTAGACTGCCCACTGGGTAAGCTCACCTGACAGATGGTTGCACCCGGGCCACTCTGCCACCTTCTCCCCCTCCCCCATTATATGGCTGTGCTGGGCCAGCAGGTTGCGTGTTCCCCTGGCCAGTTGTCCTCCTGTCCCTCCTTGGGGCATAGTACTCATTAGATGAGCCGCCTCCAGAGTGCACAATTCCCAATGCTGCTGTGTTCCACAGATGCAATTAGTTCAGGTATTGCCAGCCTGCTGTAAGGACAGGCACCCACAACTCCCCTCCCTTTCACCCAAAAAATCAATACTGCTGGGGCCCGACCAGGAGTGAGTAACATTCAGATGAACCCTGCTGAACAAGCAGAAATCACCACAAACTTTAAAGTCACACAAAGAAATAATGAACAAAGAACCAACAAAAAAGTCCCTCCAACTCTCTCACAGATACACTGCCTGCTGCACTTTTAAAGCTGCCGGGTTCCCGACATGTGCTTCGACTCATTTTACTGCTATCAAATCTGGCAGCCAACGTAAAATGACTATCAATTGATTTTGTAACTACCTCAATTGCCCTTTAATTGACTCTAAGTGGACAGCGAGCGGCACTTCAATCTCACCCGCCGTCCAACCAGCGTAAAATGTTTGAGTAATTGGATTGTGCTGAGGATAAACTGTCGGATCTGTTTGCCAGCCTGCAGGATGCACACTCCTAGCCCTTTCTGTGAGGCATCGACTTCCAAGATTGTCTTCTTCCTTAGATCATAGTACTGCAGGGTTAAGGTTTCTGCAGACAATGCTTGTTTGAGAGACTCAAATATATTCTGATGGTCCTCCTGCCATACATATGTTATGTCTTTCTTTAAGAGCTCTCTGAGTGATGATGCTTTGTCAGAAAAATTTGGAATGTATGGTGCCAAGAAGTTGAAAAATCCAAGAAATCTCTGCAGATCTTCCTTGTTTAGTAGAGTAGGCATATGCCTTACATCTTCGACTTTGCCTGGGTCAGGGCAGATTCCGCAACCTGAATAGAGGGAGTCAAAGAAATTGATCTGACTTACATTCACCTGGCACTTCTTTCTGTTAAAAATGAGCCCTTTGTGATGAGCTACTGCCAGTGAGTGAAGATTTCTATCATGCTCTTCTTTGGTTTTGCGCATTACCGCAATATCATCAGCAATGTATATACATCCAGGCATGTTTTCTATAATTCTGTCCATATGCTGCTGAAACAGATCTTGACTGACAGATAAGCCAAAGGGTCGTCTTTGGAAACAATATCGTCCAAATGGTGTTCTGAAGGTGGTGACTTCCTGAGATTCCTTAGCTAGGTGTACTGACCAATATCCATGTTTAGCATCCAACTTGGAGAAGAATTTGGCTCCTGTGAACTTGGAATTCAATTCCTTTAATGTCAGAATCTTGTGGGGGCATCTCTTTAGGGAGAGGTTTAGATGCGTCAGATCTAGACATACCCTGATTGCTCCATCTTTCTTCAGTATGCACATGATTGAGCTGCATCAGTCTGTGTGATGATGCACACAATGGATGATGCCATTGCGTTCCATGTCATCCAACTCACGTTTAAGCCTTTCTTGTGCGTGCACATTGCATGTTCTGGGAGGGCCGATTGACAGAATTGCATCCTCTGAAGTGCAGTACGGCATCGCCTTTGAAATCTCCTATGGCGTCAAACTTGTCCGAGTACATTTGTTGTAAGTCCTGGACTGACTCAATGCAGGAACCCTTGGTCTCTTCTGCTGTAATGGGTACCTTGGTGATCTCGTGGATAGTCTCGATGTTGAGGTCCTTACACACTTGAGGTCCTTTCCATGCAAACTTTCCATAGCTGCATTGCATTGTTAGTGTGCCACTGCAAGGGATGGGTGACCCATTGTATGCAGTTAACTGTGCAGTTGTCATTGTATCATTAATTTCCAACTATCCAGGTATATATCCTTCAGGATTCCGACTGGTAGGGTATTTGCACTAGTTCCAGTGTCAATCTTAGTCCCAAGTGTGTGTTTGCCAACTTTTCTTTGGCACATGATACTAGTAGTAGCAAAAGTTTCCAGTTGTTGAACTTCATCAACACAATGTGTCAGGGTCACAACGTGAAACACCTGCTCGTCTTTTGGCTGAGAATCATTCCACTCTGAGTCTCGTCTCAGGACAATTTCACTGTGGACTTTATGTATCAGCTTGCGTTTACACAGGTCTCTGGTCCTCTCCTTACTGCTGTTGCCATGTTGCTGCACCTGTCTTCTGTTTCTGTTCTATTGTGATCTCTGGCTGTGTCTCTGGAGCAAAGATTTCTTGCTTAGGCAGGCTCAGTGTCCTTTAGCACTGCACGCCTTGCACAGATCTTGAAATGGAGGACAACTGCGCAGTGAGTGGGACAAGCCACACAGCTTGCCTGCTTTTTATGATCTGGTTACCATGCCGATACTGTCGGCTGCACCTCGTGCTTGGAGATGCTGCTGTCCAGCGACAATGGCTTCATACCTCTTGCCATCTTCAATCAGCGCATCAATGCAGTGACCTTTCTTTTTCCCCAAGAGGTCATTTTGAAATGCTTCAATAGATGTTGAGACAATCACCAGCTTCATTATTTGCTCAGACAGCTCAGTTTCTGAAAAATTGCATTCGTTGCCCTTACTATGGCATCCACTGACAAATTCATCTATTGATGCCTATGGCTGTTGCCTGTAGGTCATCAATTCTAGGTGATGAATTCTAAAATTCACTCTTACTGGAAGCTGATCTTCTAGCACATTCCATATCTTTGCAGGATCTTTCTGGTCCTCTTTAGATAAGCCAGAGGTATTGATTCTGTATAACCCCTCTTTTCCAACTGTTATCAGTATTTTCACAGCCTTCTTCTCTAGTTCTGTAACTGCTTGGTCGATGAAGCATAACTGCATTCTTTGTTTCAAAAGTTTGAACTCAGATAGGATATCAATGGCCTTCCAGTTCATGCTGGGAAATGTGGCATCCATCCTTCTGCTGTTCTTTTGCTTTTTGCTCTAAATTTAGCTTTGCTCAGCTCTGTTTATGCCTTCGGCACTGTACTTATTATGGCTTTTCCATTTGTGGCTTAAAACCTGTTTAAAATTTGTTCTATCAACTCTGCGCTGTTTCCCCCTCTAAGAAATCATTTTTTTAGGCTAGCTTGATTTAATGGAGCATAACAGGTGCTTGACAGTGTTCCCTGTTTGTTTATTTCTCTTTCAGCACTTTGCTGAAATGTTTACAGAGCTGTTTATTGGAATTCACAGAGCTGTTGGAAGGTTCCAGTTGCTTTTTTTGCTAGAGTTTATTTACCTTGTTCATGCTTGGCTGATTTGATGTTCTTTTTTTCCCTCTCTTAGCTGTGGCTTCATTAATGGAGACTCAGCTGTGTTCAGGTGTTTCCAGCACTTTTTTTCACTTCACTATTGGACTTTGGGTTTTTTTCTCAGTTCACGCACTTTTTGGTATTTTCTCCTTTTTTTCTTTCGCTCACATGGAGCCTTTAGAAAATGAATTTTTAAAAACTCTTCAAAGGCTTTTTTTACTGGGATTTCTCGATCGTCAGCACAATGACTCACCCGATCACTTGCTTTTCTGTTCTATGGAGTTTTTCTCAGCCTTCTAAGGTATGTAGCTTTCTTTCATTCTTTTCAGGTACTTGTTTTAAAGTTTCTTCACTTGTCACTTCAAATTTTCTCTTCTGTTTTCTTTATTGCTTTTAAACCTTATTTGCTGTTCCACCTGTGGTCTTCAAGCTTATATCTTGTCTTTTCACCATTGTTGCCACCATATCATGAGTTTCTTTGTGTTATCTTAAGCAACATAATGAGCTATGTGGATTCCAGTTCCTTGAAGATCTCTAGAAGGTTTATTAACAGCTGAACAAGTACATACAATACAGAGCAAACTATATACAGAACCTTTGTCCAGGGTGTTACAGTGCAGAGTGGCTATGGCTTCTAGTCACATGACTACACCCTGGTACTTAAGTCATTAGCATACTGAGTTCTCAAAGGTACATCACTCTTAAAGCAATCATACAACAGCCAGCAGCTCTTGGAAGCGGGACATCCTGCCTCAGAGGACCTGCCTGAGGACCGCAAAATACATTCGTGCTTTCAGGGGTGGTGGAAGTAGGCCTGCCCCTGACTTTCCAGCTGGTGGGTGGGGCCACCGCCTGCTCATTAAATTCTGGCCTATGATTCTAAGACAGCACCTCCAATAATAACTCCTTAATGCCATACTGCATTGTCAGCCTGGATTATGTGCTTGTCATGGAGTTGAAATTGCAATCTACTGACTTATCCGTAAAAGTGATAGCAACTGATCTTAGTAGACACAATAGCTGTGCTACAATTAGTCTCAACTTCCTTGAGCTACATGGGAGACAATTGCCAAGGCTCCCACTTCTGATTATTCTCTAGTGATCCTTGTTGGAACATGCATGTGTATGGGAATTGGAAAAGGACAGTACTAGGCTCACCCCTGATGTCCAACTGAATGTATTGGCTTGCCCGCACATACTGTCAAACAGCACACATGGATATTGGACACTTGAGCAAAGAAGCTGAGGTCAACTGGACCTTGCGGAACCTTTTCCCAGTAAGGAATCAACGTCTCCAGTAGCGAATGGGAGGCAAAGAAAACAAATGAGTTCACTAACAGTTTAAGATTACTACTTCTTCTCAGCAAAGTCTCCATTTGAGCAGAGGGCACCAAGACTCATGTTTCAAAAGAAGCAATAAATGTAAATGATGACTATTGCTTGTACTTAAATTGATTAGCAAATATTTTCATTCAATTTTGGTTTCCAACGAACTGCTAAGCTCAAGCTGCGGCTGTCTGATTAGAACCACGAAGACATAAGATTCAAATTAAATTATTAAAAGGTACACATTAAATGTAGTTATCTAAACACTACACATTTAAACGTCCACTGCTGAAACTACACTTTTGAACAAAATACATTAAATGATAGATTATCAAGAGCTAAAAAGAGGTTAAGCTCCATCACTGTGCTAATTAATTATTTAGGAAGCAAGAGATTCTGGTATTGTGGGAATATGCAAATTAGCTTTCTTTATCCAGAATAACTGTAATGCTGCTGGTATTAAATGGACAATGTAGATGTAGGCAGCGGCTAGCTAGCGGTCAAACTGGAGTCAAGAAGCACTCAGTAAAATCCGAAGGATTTATGGTCAAGTTTAGACAATGGCCGGAATTTTACGCCCCCCCAAAAGAGTGGGCTGGTGGGGGGTGGTGCGGCGGGGAGGCATAAAATACAGTGGCAGGCTGGGGGGCCCACTTCCACCTCTGCTGCAAATTTACATGGAGCGGCTGCGGTGAGAAACGGCCTACCTGCCCCAGGCCAATCAAGGTCCTTAAGTGGCCAATTAACTGCCACTTAAGGACCTCTGCCCATCGCCATGGGTATTTTATCCTTGGCTGATGGGCGGCTGAGGCCTTAGAAAGCCTGCCTGATGAAAGTAGGTGGCCTTCTTGCAGGCTGGGAGGCGACCTCCTGATTGGGCACCCAGTGCCCCAACTGCCCCCAACGCACAACACGCTCCCCGCCCCCCCTTGCCTCATCAGGGCCAGACCTATTGTCCCCGACAAGGCCCAAAAAACTTACCTTTTTCTGGGGCCATCCTTCATCTTCCTCCTGAAGCTGCGTGTAATCCCAGCAGTTGCCATTGCTCCCGGTGACGCTGCTGGGACTAAGAGCTGCTGGCTCGCTGATTGCCCAGCAGCTCTATTAGGCAGGACTTCCTGCCTCAATGAAGTGGAAGTCCCGCCCAAGACTAATTAAGGACTTGGGGAGCGTAAAATCTGATCTGGATCCCCAGGCCCGGGGGAGGCGGGGTCGCCACCGACAGGCACCAACCCCCACCCCCCCCCCCCACAACGGAAAATTCTGGCCAATGTTTAGGGTACTGTATTTTTATATTCGTTCTTGAAATGTGAAGATCGCTGGCAAGGGTATTTATTGCCCATCCCTAATTACCCTTTGGAAGGTGGTGGTGATCTGCCTTCTTGAACTGTTGCAGTCCGTGTGGAAAATTGTTCGCGCCCAGGCTCAAACTGTGAATTTTTCGCATGGGAGGTGAATGTGAAAACCGCTACACTATAGAAGCTGCTGCGAAAGTCCAATATGTGGCCTGTGCACACTCATTCTGCACTGCATATGTACCACCTCAAACTGGCTTAAGGCCTATTGCAAACTGTAGTCAATTTCCTCAGACAAAAGTAATCAAGCCAGTGGGTTGTCATCAAGAAAAAAGATAAGTTGAATAACTTTTTACTTAAAGGAGTGTGGTGTTTTGAGAAGCAAGAGTAACTATGGGCCCGGTGATGGCGTCCATACTGGCTGAGTTTTGTCCTCTTTGCACCGGTGCACTGCCTCATAGAATGTTGATGATGCATTAGGACCAATTTCCCTTGTACATCAATTTCAACACAGTGAGTGGTTCAGGGCCACAAAAGGGTTTATACCCGAAGTTAGCCACAAACCAATTTCTAAGCCCCTAACTTCAAAATACTTTTTAATATATATATAGAGGGAAATACTCATTATAAATGCCTTTGCTGTTTCTTCCAAAGCAGCGATTTTATTGCCAACGTGGCAGTCTTTTAGTAGGTTTGATCTTGTTAGGTTGCATCTTTGACATCAATTACACTGAGTATCACAGAGTCTCTCACTGCAAAGAGCTGTGAACAAAATATCAAATCATTTCAGGAGTCACCCAAACCTGGCAAACCACACTGCAAGCTGGGAATGTAAATTTTTCTTATATTTGATTCAGTGCTGTCATAACAAGTCTTGTAAATTTTCTTTAAAGTTTCCTAGGTTAAGTGCATCTCGTATATCGCCCAGTTTGGTTTGACATTGCGACCTTAAGGGGGAACAAAATTGGATTAGGCCCGTTTCCAGGCACTGGGGCCACAATGCGTGAGTACCCCCAACCCAGTACCGTTGAGGCAGACAGACACAAACTTCATGCTACCTCCTCATTTCAATGATTTCAGCGTGCAGCCCAGACCAATGGCTACACAATGAAAAGGGGGGGTCAAGCAGCATATGTGGCTAGTTCATGGTGCAGCTAACCTGCACCTCTTAAAGGCAATCTGCCCCTCTTTAAAGGGGAATCACTGTGATTGTACTGAAGCTGCTGTAGAGTGTCTGTGAAAAACTTGGAGATAACAAGCTAAAGTAAAATGAGCAACAGGCAAGAGATAGGGGGCTCCCAGATAGGGGTATTAGTCCATGAGGGGGAAAGGAGGAGAGAAGCAATGTTTCAGGTACCAGGAAACCCTCAAGGCACACCCTGAGAAGGGAATGGGAGCAGGTGGCCAGGGAGGTTAATTCCCAGAGTTTGGCCACAAGGGCCTGACAGCAATGTTGGAAAAAAGTCTAATGACCTCATAGAGTGGTCAAGGTCAGTAAATCCATCTTCACAAGACATCTCCTACCCACCGCACCACCAACCTCTCATGCTGCTCAATTCTCCACACCCCCATCACTCACGCATCAGCAATCTCTAGCAATCAGGTCTTAGGCCTAACATTCAGATACTCCACCTCACCCTCACCCACTAATGCTGCCAGCCTCACACTCAACTCTTGGTGCTTCCATATACCTCCAGCTATTCAACTGTGGAAGCCAAATTACCCAAAAACATTGCAGCACAATCACTGAAATTCTTTCCTCTCTCTTGCAGGACAAGGTGGCCATAACAGGAGTGATCAGAACTGGCAGGGGACACATATGCCTGCATCTCCTGAGCCCTCTGGAGGAAAGAATGCTCTGCAAGATGGGTCAGCTGTGACAGAGATGTTGCATTTCGGGCCACTGAGAACATTCAGGATGACAATATGTCCCTGCCTTATGGCCCTTCTCAAATTCAACCTCACTCTCATCCTGCTATCTGGCATGAAGTGCAAACTGCAAATGGTGTGACCATGGATCTCTTACTTTCCAGCACACTCCCATTCCCTCACCCCAACCCTCCCCTTTCCTGCTTTCGGACACCCAACCTGAGTCCTCTGCAGCAGAATGCACCTGTGACCTCGCCCTTCAGAAAACTGGCACACGAACTTTCCTTTCCCCTGGCCTGGCTGCAGCTTACTCGTGCCCGGTGACTCACAAGGTGCAGATCCTGACTAATAGCCCCAGCGGCCTATTGAGGAAAGACGACAGCTACATCTGACCTCTGATGAAGCAGCAGCATCACCTGATCTGAAAATTGCAGCCACCAGCCCAGATACCGGCACTGCGCATACCTAAGAGGGTAGTACATAGTCAGGATCTGCACCTTGTGAGTCACCGGGCACGAGTGAGCTGCAGCCAGGCCAGGGGAAAGGAAAGTTCGTGTGCCAGCTTTCTGAAGGGCGAGGTCACAGGTGCATTCTGCTGCAGAGGACTCAGATGAGGACGTTAACGGGGCAGCATACAGGAGAAGACTGATTAGCATAAACACTGAGATGCTTGGTGCATTAACAGGCCAGCCAGACAGCCTGTTATTACTAACCCCCACCTCACTTGTTTATAATCTGTGACTTTTCTAATATTTGTCAGTTCCGAAGAAGGGTCACTGACCCGAAACGTTAACTCTGCTTCTCTTTCCACAGATGCTGCCAGACCTGCTGAGTGAATCCAGCATTTCTTGTTTTTGTTTGAGCCTGTTATTACTGTCAAGTAGCATGAAGGAGTTTGGCTCCAACTAGGCACAGGGCTTCAAGCAGAACTTGGAGCCCAAGCTTTCCAGCGTGAATATGGTGGAGATAGCAGAAGCGCACTATAAAGACCCTAGGTGGATACAGAATTCAACTGAGAACTCTCCTCCTCCTCTGTCTGTGCACTGCTTCCCCTCTCTGCTGCCTGAGCTCCATTCCACATCAGGCTGCTGCTCACGAGGGACTGCACCTCAGGCCCCCAAAGCTCAAGCAGGCTTTCTCTTGACAGGACAGAAAACTCCTCTGACCTCCCCACCAGGATCCAGCACCACTCTCTGGAAAATCCACTAAGTCAGCAAAATTCCCCCAAGAATACAACACAGTACTTCTACAAATTCTACACCGGCAAAAGTAAGTCAAAAACAACTCACCTGGAAGTTGGATGGTTGGCCCTTTAAATAACACCATTCGGGGTGGAACGGGGTGGGTCCCTCATGCAGCTGAACACATCCTCAGCTGTGAGTGGATAGAAGAGGGCATTAACTGGACCTGTGCGATCCAAATTGTCAGAACGTGCATCAAATCAGCCATAGAGGTTGTCTGACGTCACTAACTGCCCAGTCTGCATGGTTCCAGCGCACACATGGCATGCCCACATTAGCGGCATCAGCCAGGATGTGCTGTGCAGGCTGTGTGAGAGGTGGCCCGAAGTGGTTCGGCCTCAATTTGTTCACTTTTAGGCTTCCATTGCATCAGCACCAGCAGCTCTTCGGAGCCCAATTTAGCGACCTCACTGTTTGCAATGGAGCTGCACAAAGATGTAGATGAGGCAGATCAGCAGTAAGAGAGATCCTATTCAACTATCTCCATGCCACCAATTATACTGATTTTTTTCTTAAACTAAAATTGTCAAAGAAATTTGTTAAGATTTATTTTCTTCTATAAAAAGGTGGAAAAGTTTCAACATTATATACATCCCTAGATTTCCCCTTTCATATAAGTATGAATTGAAACTGGTAAGTCATTTACTTGAAAATTATATCTATCGTATTGTAATTGTTAATGGGAAACCACCTTCAATAAAACTTACAAGAGGTTCTATTGTAACATAACTAAAGAGAAGAATTGTTTGGGACTGTTCACATTTTCATACTCAAATAAAATCATTTTTTTCTCACTGGAGCACTGTTTATTAAAAATACGAGTGGATCTCCCGTGATCTCCTATTACTCAGAGGTTATGCTGTACGCTGTATGCTGCGCCACCATCCCGCTTCCACCAAAATTTAGTCTGGGCTGAGAAGGTCTGTGAATGACCTTCCCACCCCACTGCCAATTGAGACCCTTAAGTGGCCAATTAATCCCCAATTAAGGGCCTCATGCAGGGCCACAATTAGCTGTGCAGCAGGCAGCCCTGTCACCGCACGGCATGACAAACTGTGCGGGCTGCTTCCTGGTATGGGAGAGGACTCGTGTTATAAAGCACTTAGTGCCTAAATGTAGGACCCAGCATTGGGAAGAGGATGACTCCCCAACAGCCCGGCCTCCGGTAGGTGCAACTCCAGCAGCAGCCATTGCCTCCACAGTGGGACCGCAGCTGCCGCCCTCTGATTGGCTGGCAGCTCTCCAAGAGCAGGACTTCTGGCAAAGGGGGTGCTTGATCCTGTGGAAGGCTGCCCTGTCCATTTAAGTGCCCGATTGGCACTAGATTTGGCAGACCTTCCAGAGAAGAAATGATGCAGGATCTCAGTGTCACTTTTTCTGGACGTTGAGACCCCTGTCGCCAGCATAAAATCCCGGCCCTCATGTTAGTTTTCTCTGAATACACAGCAGGATTCTTGCTTTGGAAATAGAGGAGGAGTATAAATGCAAACCCTATTTAATGTCAATATAAATATAACATTTGGAGTCGGCAACTGCTGTTCATGTTGCTAAGTATTTTTTTATATATATTCTTTCACAGGATCACTGGCTAGGCCAGCATTTATTGCCCTAATTGCCCTTCAGAAGATGGTGGTGAGCTGCCTTCTTGAACCGCTGCAGTCCGTATGGTTTACGTACACCCACAGTGTTGTTAGGGAGGGAGTTCCAGGATTTCGACCCAGCGACAGTGAAGGAACGGCGATATAGTTCCAAGTCAGGATGGTGGCTTGGAGGGGAACTTGCAGGTGGTGGTGTTCCCATGCATCTGCCACCCTTGTCCTTCTAGGTGATAGAGGTGGCGGATTTGGAAGGCGCTGTCGAAGGAGCCTTGGCGAGTTGCTGCAGTGCATTGTGTAGATGGTACACACTGCTGCCACTGTAGAGGGAGTGAATGTTGAAGGTTGTGGATGGGGTGCCAATCAATTGAGCTGCTTTCGCCTGGATGGTGTTGAGCTTCTTCAGTGTTATTGGAATTGTATTCATCCAGGCAAGTGGGGAGTATTCTATCACACTCCTGACTTGTGCCTTGTAGATGGTAGACAGGCTTTGGGAAATCAAGAAGTGAATTACTAATGTGTTATTAGAAGGTATTTTGAAACAAGGTGAGCTAGGCTTGAAGTGGAGTCTGGAGTCACAGGAAGCAGAGGTTGGGTTCACAGCAAACACACCCACAGAGAGTGGGACTTTCAATGGTGGGAAATGGAATCTTGAGTGAATGCTAGTGGTATGGGGAATGCCTGAAGTTGCAGAATAGTAGAAAATAGAGTTCAGATCTGGAGTCAAACAAACCAAGAAAGTGGCAAATCATGAGACTTTCACAAGGTGAGGCACCTTTGTGAAATGATTCTGGCAGTTTCAGCTCTGTTTTTAATTGATTGGGCACTATAATATCTATCTTACTCAGAGAAACTGTTGTGGGACACAGAAAGATGGGGTAAATTACATTAGTCCTGGAGGGTTAAAGAGTATGTATTGTGAGGCATATCGTTTTCACCCATTTCTTATATGCTGCCAAACTGAATGGCTTTTGTGTATTACAACAATGAAGATATCCTTTAGAGTAGGTAATCGTATACCTGGTATAATAGACACTTAAGCAGAAATTGCACATATTCTAATGCAAACAGACAGTACCTATGGTGTTCTACTTGCCCTTATGTTAAAACAACATTACTAATGAGGCTGTAGTCTATTTGCTTGACTATTTACTGTTCAACCACAACAAAAGTAATGGTGTTATTAGCCTTGCTGAATAATGCATGTGACTTTCTGGATACATTTGGCCATAGCAAACTGGCTGATACTGCAGATGTCTCCAGTGCGAGACTGGAAGGAACCAACACACACAAAAAAAAATCAAGGCTTTTGACAGGTAATGGAGTTACTGCTCTATAACCTCCAAGAACTCAAATGTTAGATCTTTTCCTCAGGTCAAAGAAGATGAGCTACTTTATAACTTAGAGTTGAAGCCGACAGTTTTTTTCGACACTATGGGGATTAGAATTAGAGTTAAGCTAGCTCTGTGGATGCCAGAACCAGCAAGGGCAGGAACAGACTGTTTGTGATTTCAGGGCAATTAGGGATGGGCAATAAATGCTGGCATAGCCAGTGACGCCCTTCAGGTAGGCTTGTGGACTGTATCTAACATTTGTACTGCATTAATAGTAGCCAAAGTAACCACAGCCCTTAATTTTTATGTGCCAGCTCTTTCCAGGCTAGCGCTGAGGACACCAGCCGCATCACCATGTTTGCTGTCCACAGATGTATCTAGGAAGTCTCAGCAAGACTAACATTGCCATTATGTCTGTCACTGTTTGACAGCACCAATGTACCAGGGCAATACCACTGTACAAATCTACTGGATTGTGGGGGGCACTGATTACACCCATGTTGTCATTTGAGCCCCTATAATGTGTCCTATAAGAACCAAAAGAATTTTCATCCTAACAATATCCACTTTGTACGTGACCATTAACATAGGTGTATGCCTGTTTCCCAGAAACCCTTATGGTGCCCTCTGTGTCAATACAGAGACAGTGGAGAGGTCAAGAGAGGTGGTAGTGGTGAGATAGAGCTGTCAGTGTACATATGGAACCTGACCTCATGGTCTTGATATTAAACCATCCTCCCCAGCCCCTCCCATGAGAGGTGGGAGATAGTTGGGGGAGGGCGTTGAAAATTTTAAAGTGGGGAACACAACTGCTGACATTTTGCAACGTGGGTAGCATGCCATGTGGGTGCGCTGCCTACAAGAGGCAGGAAGCTTCATGAACATATTTAAATCAAGCTCTAACAGTGCAATTGGGAGCTTGATATAAATTTAACAGTTGCCAGTCAGATTGATACCATCGACCCAGATGCTAAGTGCCTTTTATATCACTCCTTGTGGGTCAGGAGGAGCTATAGTGCTCCCCAGACCCCTCAAGGAAGCCTTCATCCTCCTCCCTACCAATTGCAGCCTCTCTCTCACTTCTGCCTTGATTGGCAACATCCCTCCCCACCAGACCCCAAGCCCCAAACTCTGACTCCCTCCCTCCCGACTGCCATTGTCTTCCCACCCCCACGAACTCCCCACTATCAGTGGCTGCCTCCCTCATGATTGCCGCTTTCTACCCTGTCCCCAAGTGTTCACAGCTATGGCCTCTTGCCACTGGTTTTCTTGCCCAGCAGCTGGACAGCCTGGCAATTTGGTCAGCTTCTGAATAGGAAATGAGAGAGAAAAATTATAATCAGTTCCTACCATTACAATTGGCAGGTTTACCCTGTGCTACCGCACTCCCCCACACTATCCCCACCTTCCTGTTAATATCAAGGCCAATGTCTTCGGATGATGGCGCTGAAGGGCCTCATAAACCTGGAGGCTGACCAGAAAATCCCTGTTGGCTTCCTTCAGTTGGCCTTAAATGGCCGTTAATTAGTTTAATCAGCTACCCATCTGCACACAGCCCCTCCTCTGCCCCCCAAACCACTGGGGAAATGGCCAGGCGGGGCAGGATGAAACCGGGGAACCAGCATGCTGGCTGGTGGTGCTATTTTTAGTGCCCACCTGTCTCTGTTCCCAGCCCCGGTGTCTGCTTTCCTTTATCAGAATTATTCAATTCCATATCAAATTGATCAGATGGCCCACTATGCATGCATTAAAACAGAAATGTATATTTTATGGATTAAAAATGGTGAGAGATAACATAAAACTAAAGGAAAGAGCATATAAAATCCAGGGGACTGGAAGAGATATAAAGAACAGCAAAGCAGCAAAGGAAGATTTTAAAAAAATTAATAGCTACAAAAAGGAATACAAAAAGAAAAAGGTTGATTCAATATAATTGTAAAAACTTTTCGTAAGAAAAAGGATAGTCAAGGGTAATGAGTGCCTTTTTAAAATAGATGTGGGTAAGATTGCAAATGAAAATAAGGCAGGCTTGTTGAATAATTACTTTATGTCAGTCTTCACTGTAGAGGAAGTGAAGAATATACCTGACATTGCAAAGAAACTAATAATGAAGCAAGGCCTGGAACTAACGAAAATTAAGATAGGCAAGAAAATAGTACTAAAGAAGATAATGGCACTAAAGACTGACAAATCCCCAGGACCTGATGATTTCCACTTCAGGGCTTTAAAGGATCAGATGAGGAAATTGCAGATACTTTAACCAGAATCTTCCAAAGCTCTCATGATTCAGGAATTGCCCTTTAGATTGAAAAATTGCAAATGTAACTCCATTATTTATGAAAGGAGAGAGACAGAAATCAAGAAATTATAAACCTATTGGTCTAACATCTGTTGTGGGGAGGTAACGGACTCTATAATTAAGGACAGAATGACTGAGGACTTAAGAGAAATTATTTGAGCTGGTTAGAGAGAGCCAACATGGATTTGTAAAGGGTAGGTCATGCATAATGAACCTAATTGAATTTTTTAAGGTGGTGGCTAAAGTAATAGGCAGGGGAATGTCTATGGAGTAATTATATTATCTTCTTACAGGCATTCAATAAGGTTCCACATAAGAGACTGTAAACTAAAATTACAGTTCCTATAATTGAATGCAAATTATTGACCTATTTAGTAGATTGTCTTCTACTGCCTAACCAAAGAGTAAGGATAATGAGAATTTACTTGAATTGGAAGGAAGTGACCAGTGGTGTCCCTCAAGGATCTGTGCTGGGGCTTCAACTATGCAGTAATGACTTAGATAACACAATAAAAATCAATATATAAAAGTTTGCAGATGACAAAAGATTGTTAGCATATTAAGCAGTGTGGTCGGGAGCATAAAATTATAAAGAGGCTTTGATTAAGTGAGTTGGCAAAACTGTGGCACATGGATTTCAATGTAGGTAAATGTGGGGTCCAAATTTTGGACCAAAAAAGGATAGTTTAAATGGCATAAAGCTAGGATCAGTGGAAGTACATTGGGATTCAGACATCCATGTACTCAGATCACCAAAATGTTGGAGTCAGATTCAAAAAAATAATCGAAAAGGCTAATAGAACATTAACCTTTATATCTGGACGGCTAGAATATAAAGGGACGGATGCTAGAGGTATACAGAGGCCTGGTTAGACGATATCTGGAGTACTGAGGAAAGTTCTGGGCACCATGCCTCAGAAAGGATATAGTGGCCTTGGAAGGAGTGCAGCACAGAATCACCAGAATGTTACCAGGGTTCAAAGGGTTAAATTATGAGGAGAGATTACATAAACTAGGCTTGTATTCCCTGAAGTATAGAAGGGTAAGGGGTAATTTGATTTAGGTTTTTAGGATTTTGAAAGGAATTGGCATGGCAGATAGAGAGAGAGTGTCTCCGCTGGTGGGGTGTCTAGGACAAGTGGACATAACCTTAAAATCAGAGGCAGGCCATTAAGGAGAAATATTAGGAAACATTTCTTCACACAAAGGGTGGTAAAATGTGGAACTCTCTCCCATAAAATGCAATAGGTGCTAGCTCAGTTAATAATTTTATATCTAAGATTGATAGATTTTTGTTAGACAAGGGTATAAAAGGATCTGGAGTCAAGGCAGGTGGATAGAGTTAAGATACAGATCAGTCATGATGTCATTGAATGGCTCGAGGGGCTGAATGGCCGACTCCTGTTCCCATGTTCCTATTTTAGTACAACTCCCAGAAACAGTCAATTGTGAGGTTAACAAAACTGTTTCATGACTGAAAAATCCAAGTAATGGTAAGTTGAGCCCACACAAAAAAATAACTGCTGCGGATTCTTGTTCAGTCAAGCTCCTGACTTGCTTTGCTTGATGTTGATACTTACATCATTCAACTTGATATCTCAAAAAGAGATACCAGAAGTGCATTTTTTAATAATTGCATTGGATCATTTAAGAACCAGCAGTTTCCTGTATCTAACTAGAAATTTTTTGATCAGGCAAAAATTCCTCCCACTGCTCCATTTTACTTTATAACCAGATCCTTTCCCAAATCCAATATTTAGAGCATGAGGGCAACATTTTCTGGTCTTTCAGTAACAGGACTATATAATTGTATCAAAAAATGTAGTTTTTCTAATCGGTGGATCTATATTTTTGATAACTGCCAAGAAATGTAATCTATAATAATAGTATTCATTTTTTAGAGAGATAAAAAAAAATTGCAGGTTGGGTGAAGTACTTAATTTCCTATATCTGATGCATGACTATCACAGGACATTTTCTATTTCAAAAACCTCACCTTATCATCCATAGTATCCTAATATTTTTCTGCATTTATTCAGATGCATGGTAAGATAGTACCTACTATATCAGGGAATAATTTTCCAGTCTTGGTCATGACAAAGCTAATGCTTTAACTGGTGAATCAAAAAAAATCTATGACTATTCAGTTAAAAACATGGGGCTTGATTTTTAGGCCCCATTGGGTCCAGGAGCAGAGGTGGGTAAAAGGTGAGATCTCTGAAGGCAGAAGGGCAGGTTAATAGGGTGGTGAAAAAGGCATATGGAACACTTGCTTTTATCAATCGAGGCATAGATTACAAAAGCAGGGAGGTCATGTTGGAGTTGTACAGAACTTTGATAAGGCCACAGCTGGAGTACTGTGTGCAATTCTGGTCGCCACATTATAGGAAAGATGTGATTGCACTGGAGGTGGTGCAGAGGCGATTCACCAGGATGTTGCCTGGGATGGAACATTTAAGTTATGAGGAGAGGTTGGATAGGCTTGGGTTGTTTTCGCTGGAGCAGAGAAGACTGAGGGGTGACCTGATCGAGGTGTACAAGATTATGAGGGGCATGGACAGGGTGGATAGGGAGCAGCTGATTCCCTTAGTTGAAGGATCAGTTACGAGGGGTCACAAGTTTAAGGTGAGGGGCGGGAGGTTTAAGGGGGATTTGAGGAAGAACTTTTTTATCCAGAGGGTGGTGACAGTCTGGAATGCACTGCCTGGGAGGGTGGCAGAGGCAGGTTGCCTCACATCCTTTAAAAAGTACCTGGATAAGCACTTGGCACGTCGTAACATTCAAGGCTATGGGCCAATTGCTGGCAAATGGGATAAGGTAGACAGGTCAGGTGTTTTAATGCATCAGGGCAAACTCGATGGGCCGAAGGGCCTCTTCTGCACTGTATTATTCTGTGATTCTGTAAGCACCTGCATGCCCGTTCCCCAGCTCCATCCCGCCCCCATGCCATTTTTGCAGAAGTGGGTTGGGGAGGTTTGGGCAGCAGGGCTACCCGCCACACACATGCAGGTAGCCGATCCAAGTGATTAAGGACCACTTAAAGCCAATTAAAAGAGGCTGACTGGTATTTTCCAGTCGGCCTCCAAGTTCCCACAGGCAGCGGTGGCCGGCTTAACAGCTTGAAGGGGGCCTTCCGGCAGCAGACTAGGGGTCCAAGTGCTCCAGGCAGACCTAGAGGCCCTCGTTGCCTGCCTGGGTGCAGCAGCAGCAGTAGGCCACCCTGTATTGCAGCCCCCCACTGCCTGCTGCCCACCCTCACCCACACAGTGGTGGCCTGGCCCCACCCTCAACCCACACCCACACAGTAGTGGCCAAGCTGCAAAGGCCATTTCTTAGTTTAAATTTTAAAATGTTGGAGAGAGGACACCTCCATTTTGAAGCTCCCTGTTACTTACTTACCTTCCATTGCAGCCTGCTGCTCCTTTCAAGCTAGGAGGCCTCTGATTGGCCCTCCATTTTTGAGAGCCCACCCACAATCCTTAATTAGAAATGAGCTCGCTCTCTGGCTATTAATTGGCCGCCCCAAGGAAAATCTAATTAAGTAACTGTTTCCCATACAGTGCGGACTTCTGACCCACATTTGGCCCCGACAGCAGAGTTTAGAAGCCCACAGGGAAAATCCAGCCCACAGAATCTATTGTGGATAGAGATTTCTGGTAACATTCTCCAGAGCCCTCATTTGAATCACAGGAGGGGAGTGGTACTGTCACTGGACTAGTAACCCAGAGACCCAGGGTATTGTTATGGGAACATGGGTTCGAATCCCACCACAGCACATGGTGGAATTTGAATTCAATTAATAAATCAGGAATTAAAAGCTGGTCTAATGATGGCCATGAAACCATTGTCGATAGTTGTAAAAACCCATCTGGTTCACTAATGTCCTTTAGGGAAGGAAATCTGCTGTCCTTACCTGGTCTGGCCTACATGTGACTCCAGACCACAACAATGTGGTTGACTCTTACATGCCCTCTGAAATGGCCTAGCAAGCCAATCAGTTGTACCTAACCACTACGAAGTCAATAAAAAAGAATGAAACCGGACAGACCACCCAGCATCGATCTAGGCACAAGAAATGACAATGGCAAACCCAGCCCTGTCGATCCTGCACAGTCCTGCTTACTAACATCTGGGAGCTTGTGCCAAAATTGGGACAGCTGTTCCACAGACTGGTCAAGCAACAGCCTGACAAAATCATACTCACAGAATCATACCTTACAGACAATGTCCCAGACACTGCCATTACCATCCCTGTGTATGCCCTGTCCCACTGACAGGACAGACCCAGCAGAGGTGGTAGCATAGTGGTATACAGTCAGGAAGGAGTTGCCCTGGGAGTTCTCAACATCGACTCCGGACCCCATGAAGTCTCATGGCATCAGGTCAAACATGGGCAAGAAAACCTCCTGCTGATTAAATGGGATTAGAGTAGTTAGGTGCTTGATGGCCAGCACAGACACGATGGACCGAAGGGCCTGTTTCTGTGCTGTATGACTCTATGACCTACCGCCCTCCCTCAGCTGACGAGTCAGTACTCTTCCCTGTTGAACAGCACTTGGAGGAAGTATTGAGGGTAGCAAGGGCGCAGAATGTACTCTGGGTGGGGGATTTCAATGTCCATCATCAAGATTGGCTCGGTAGCACCACTACTGACCGAGCTGGCCAAGTCCTAAAGGACATAGCTGCTAGACTGAGTCTGCAGCAGGTGGTGAAGGAACCAACAAGAGGGCTAAACATACTTGACTTCGTCCTCACCAATCTGTCTGCCGCAGATGAATCTGTCCATGACAGTATTGGTAGGAGTGACTACCGCACAGTCTTTGTGGAGACCAAGCCCCGCCTTCACATTGAGGATACCCTCCATCGTGTTGTGTGTCATTACCACCGTGCTAAATGAGATAGATTTCAAACAGATCTAGCAATGCAAAACTGGGCATCCATGAGGCGCTGTGGGCCATCATCAGCAGCAGAATTGTACTCAACCACAATCTGTAACCTCATGGCCTGGCATAACCCCCACTCTACCATTACTATCAAGCCAGGAGACCCAGCCCTGGTTCAATCAAGAGTGTAGGAGGGCATGCCAGGAGCAGCACCAGGCATACCTCAAAATGAGGTGTCAAGCTGGTGAAGCTACAACACAGGACTACTTGCATGCCAAACTGCATAAACAGCATGTGATAGACAGAGTTAAGCGATCCCATTACCAACGAATCAGATCTAAGCTCTGCAGTCCTGCCACATCCAGCCATGACTTGTGGTGGACAATTAAACAACTAATTGAAGAGGTGGCTCCACAAATATCCTCATCCTCAATGATGGGGCAGCCCAGCACATCAGTGCAAAAGATAAGGTTGAAGCATTTGCAACAATCTTCAGCCAGAAGTGCCACGTTGATGATCCATCTCGGCCTCCTCCTGAAGTCCCCAGCATCACAGATGCCAGACTTCAGCCAATTCGATTCACTCCGCGTGATATCAAGAAACGACTGAAGGCACTGGATACTGCAAAGACTATGGGCCCTGACAATATTCCAGCAATAGTACTGAAGACCTGTGCTCCAGAACTTGCCGCACCCCGAGCCAAGCTGTTCCAGTACAGCTACAACACTGGCATCTACACAGCTATGTAGAAAATTGCCCAGGTATGTCCTGTACACAAAAAGCAGGACAAGTCGAACCCGGCCAATTACCACCCCATCTGTCTACTCTCAATCGTCAGTAAAGTGATGGAAGGTGTTTTCAACAGTGCCATCAAGCAGCACTTGCTTAGCAATAACCTGCTCAGTGACGCCTAGTTTGGGTTCAGCCAGGACCATTCAGCTCCTGATCTCATTACAGCCTTGGTTCAAACATGGACTAAAGAGCTGAACTCAAGAGGTGAGGTGAGAGTGACTGCCCTTGACATCAAGGCAGCATTTGACTGAGTATGGCTTCAAGGAGCCCTAGCAAAACTGAAGTCAATGGGAATCAGTGGGAAAATTCTCCGCTAGTTGGAGTCATACCTAGTTCAAACAAAGATGGTTGTGGTTGTTGGAGGTCAAGCATTTGAGCTCCAGGACATCACTGCAGGAGTTCCTCAGGGTAGTGTCCTAGGCCCAACCACCTTCAGCTGCTTCATCAATAACCTTCCTTCAATCATAAGGTCAGAAGTGGGGATGTTCGCTGATGATTGCACAATGCTCAGCATCATTTGCGATGACTCAGATATTGAAGCAGTCCGTGTAGAAATGCAGCAAGACCTGGACAATATCCAGGCTTGGGCTGATGTGACAAGTAACATTCATGCTACATAATTGCCAGACAATGACTATCTCCAACAAGAGAGAATCTAACCATCTTCGCTTGGCATTCAATGGCATTACCATTGCTGAATCCCCTACTATCAACATCCTGGGGGCTACCATTGACCAGAAACTGAACTGGAGTAGCCATATAAATACTGTGGCTACAAGAACAGGTCAGAGGCTAGGATTCCTGCAGCAAGTAACTCATCTCCTGACACCCCAAAGCCTGTCCACAATCTACAAGGCACAAGTCAGGAGTGTGATGGAATACTCTCCACTTGCCTGGGTGGGTGCAGCTCCAACAACACTCAAGAAGCTAACACCATCCTGGGCAAAGCAGCCCGCTTGATTGGCACCCCATCTACAAACATTCACTCCCTCTAACACTGACGCACAGTGGCAGCAGTGTGTACCATCTACAAGATGCACTGCAGCAATGCATCAAGCTCCTCAGACAGCACCTTCCAGACCCACGACCACTACAAACTAGAAGGACCAGGGCAGCAAATGCATGTGAACACCACCACCTGCAAGTTACCCTCCAAGTCACACACCATCCTGACTTGGAACCATATTGCCATTCCTTCACTGTCGCTGGGTCAAATGCTGGAACTCCCTTCCTAACAGCACTGTGGGTGTCCCTACCTCATATGGACTGCAGCAGTTCAAGAAGGCAGCTCACCACCACCTTCTCAAGGGCAATTAGGGATGGGCAATAAATGCTGGCCATCGACACTCACATCCCATGAATGAATAAAAAAAATGCTATTTTCATTTGTTTGCCAGCATGAGATTTTCTTGTACCTTTCAACAGAAATGAATTTCTGAGTACCCCTCATGGAGATTCCTCAAGTACAGCAGTAGACGGAAGGCAAAAATTATTTTTTTCAAAATACTGAACTGTGCCTCAATCTATTGTACAGATTAGTATGAAAGAAACTGATCATCCTTAATTCATTCACAGTCTGTGCACATGTCCCCAGAAGGTATACTATAATCTGGGATATCTATGTTCTAGCCTCTACCAGTAAAATTACATAGTAAGGGGCTGCTTATTTATCTTTTTAGCCGTGAACTTTTTCCTTGTCCAGAAGTGGTGCAAAACTACATGCTCAGGTACCAGACCATTGAATGCATATCTATTATCTACTAATTTGATTATGAGAGGTGCATGTTTAATTGAAAACTCATTATAAGTATCTGTTAATCCTGTCGGTGGTATTGGGATAAGCCATTACCATGTTAAAAGTAGCCCCACTCTGTGTGACACACAATTGCTTCTATTTTACAGTCAGAGTATATTACCCAGGTGATTGTGCAATTTAGCCTCTGGGTGCTCACAAATTGCTTTAAAATGCATTCTGAAATTGTTTTTGTTTTCTCAGCAAGTAAAATTTTTGATCTCCAAAAAAAAGGATGAAACAAAATTTAAAAATCAAAACATTACATATTGTACAATAACAGGATTGAATTATCCACTGAATTATCTTTTCAACCTTGTAATGCCTTCATTAAAATTTTGTTTGAAATCCTCAACCACTCCCAACAACCTGAGCTTGGACTTGATAGCTTTGCCCAGAGCTCCGACACAGTGATCTAAATCCTTGCTCCTAGTCTCCAAAGCATTACATCTAAACTCATCACCCACATCTTCAAATCTCTGCATGACCTCGTCCACCTTATCTGCAACATCCTCTAACCTTTTATCCCTTATTAGGTGATCTCATTCTGGTGCATTATGTCGCCCCCTTTCCTTTTGCCGCCATTGGTGGCAAAGCTCTTCATTACCTCAGTGCTACTTTTTGGAATTTCCTCCTTAACCTCCTTCACTTCTCTTTTTGCTCCACCTTAAAAACCTTCTCAATATCAACTTTTCACCCAAGCTTGAGGTCACCCCTTTTAATTGCTCTGACCATAACTCAGTACCAGCTCCTTTCCAATTTATTTATTTATTTAGAGATACAGCACTGAAACAGGCCCTTCGGCCCACCGAGTCTGTGCCGACCAACAACCACCCATTTATACTAATCCTACATTAATCCCATATTCTCTACCACATCCCCACCATTCTCCTACCACTTACCTACACTAGGGGCAATTTACAATGGCCAATTTACCTATCAACCTGCAAGTCTTTTGGAGTAGTTAATAATAAATCAGTAATAGACACTGTTGGGCATGTAATCGCAAAATTCATATTCAATTTAATGCATAGTTCAACCTTTTTGGATGGTCGTTGGTAAATGGTAAGATGAAAAGCAGATTGTGTGAATGTTTTTGATCATTGCGTGTGCTTTACTTCTTTGGTCACTGCTTAATGGCTATCTGCTAAAACGGTAGCATAAATTTAAATTTAAAATAAATTTATTTTATTTCTCTCTCCTCTGTAAAGTACATTGGGACATTTTCTATGTTAAAGGTGCTATTTAGATGGAAGTTTTTGATCTTGAGAATTCCAGAGGTAAGGAGACCCAACATGCCAGGTCTCTGTTGGAGTAAAAAATGACTGTTTTAGAAGCTATCAATATATATAGTTTTTCATTAGCTAATAGAAAAAAATTCTGTCAAAGCATACCCATCCTAAATAAAAACAAAAAGTGCTGGAAATACTCAGCAGGTCAGGCAGCATCTGTGGAGACAGAAGCAGAGTTAACATTTCAGGTCTGTGACCTTTCATCAGAACTAGCCTGAAACAGTTAACTCTGCTTCTCTCTCCACAGATGCTGCCTGACCTGCTGAATATTTCCAGCACGTTTTGTTTTTGTTTCAGATTTCCAGCATCTGCAGTATTTTGCTTTTATACCCATCCTAAACTTTCATTTCCATTTAAATATTCTGAAACTAAAATTTTTCTTCCAGAAATCTGTTATTAATTGTATGTTATCCTTTCCCTCACACAACAAACCTAATTGTCCACCTTCTCTGCTCTATCTTGAGTGGTTCCTACATGGAGGAATCAAGGGTTAGATAGAATTTTCTGTGTTAACTTGAACTTTATTTAAGAAAGTACCATGATCAGATAATAAATTATGGAATTATCTGGGGATTATTTTAGTTTCTACATGAGTGAGAGGGTAGAGAGGCATAATCTGAAACAACTTTTTATTTAACAATAGGATTTGCTGACATCCCAGGAAGCTATTATTGTATAAGTGAGCACTGTGCCAAAAGGGAATAGCAAAATAATTCTCCAACAATCTGTGAAAATCAATCAATCTTATCACACTGCAGAACTTTCTGTGCTTTATTTCCAATGGTGACTTGCTAATCTTTCTCTGAGTCATCCAAGTGCAGATCTATTGCCATATTAAAATCACCCACTACAGAAGAAAACAAAGGATGTATACTTTCACTACAGTTCATCAGAATTGGCCCTAGCACAGTTAGTGAATAATGGATTTGTCAGTTTAATGGTTGTGTAACAAACATATATCACAGTTATCAGCCATGCTTTCTGAAATTACCTGCTATTACTTTGTATTTGTAGGCTTATTATATATATTTTATATTACACAGCCACAAAGAAGCACGATGGTATAATTTGAATTTTATTCAGTAATAACTCTCAGAGGGGACATTGGTTATCTACTTGAAAACGGAAAAAATGCAGGGCTAGGAGGAAAGAGCATGGGTTGGGAATAATTAGATCTCTCTTTCAGAGAGCTGGCACAGGTATGATGGGCCAAATGACCTCCTTCTGTGCTGCATTATTCAATGATTTTTGCCCAGCACTTTGTTCCAACCCCCTCCACTACCCCCATAAAATGTTGATAAGTATTTAAAATTAATTTTCACAGTTTATAAAAGATAAAACAATATCTATCCCCATATGCAGCCATTTACCTTTAAGTACATACATGCCTTTGAAATTTCCCTGCTGACCAGACTTTCTGTATTCCTAATAAGCCTGGCTTACTGCCCAAGGACAAGCTATAAATAATTATTCAATGGCTTGATCACAGAAAATTGGGAGGTATATAAAAAAAGCCTAAATGAAGTGTGGAGTGGAAAATGGTCCTTATTAGAAAATCTGACTACTGTTAAACCTTTTTGCTTGGTTGTAATTTATTTAAAACCTACATTGTAGTGGAGGTTTCAGTGACCTACCATCATAGTGTATTGTTTTTGCTAAGAGCTGTGCCAAACAGTAATATGATAATCGAGTTACATTGAGCATACAGTACAGAAACAGGTCATTCAAATTAACTGGTCTATGCCTGCATTTATGCTCCATATGAACTTCCTCACACTCTTCTTCACCTAACCCTATAAACATATCCTTCTATTCCTTTCTCCCTTATCTGCTTATCTAGGGCTAAATTTTACCAGCCCCCCGATGTTGGGGGTTGTGGCGGTGGGGGGGCCGGAAAATGCCTCCGAGAGAGGCCCGCCACGGGCCCTGATGGCGAGAAGGCCTCGCCCAATATTAGTAGTGGTGGCGAGGCCTTGTGGCGGAACCCCCTGCCGCTCGGCGACGGGACCGACATTAAAATATGTTCATTTATGCAAATCAATGAGTAATTACTTACCTCGGCATGCCAGCCGTTCACCTTCCATATTCCCATTGGTGGCCGGACTCCCGCACTGTCCAATCTCCAAAAGGAGATCCAATGCGGGACATTGGTGGGGAGGGAGGAGGAGGTACGTTTTCAGGCCTGGGGTGGGGGTGGGGGGGGGGTGGGTGGCGTAGTGGGGAAAACCAATATGATTGGGGATGCTGGGGAGGGGTTGAAGGTGAAAGTTTAAAAGTTCAAAGGGTGGGGGGGTCGGGATTGAAAGGTTGCGTATTTTTGTGGGGGGAGAGGGCAATTAATAAATTGTTTAGTCATGGGGGGAGGTGAGGGGGCTTGATTCTTTCATTACATTTGGAACTTATTGTATCGTTATTGTTTCTTTAAAAAATTAAATGGTCTGGAAGGGCTTGAAGCCATTTAAAAATGGCGCTGGTGCCTGCGCAGTGGCACTGGACGCTGCTGCCAGGGATGGCGTGCCCGCCCTGAGCACCTCATTGGGAGGGGGCAGTCTGTCCCGGCCATTTAAATGAGCCACCGCGCTAAGTAACGTGGCAGCTCAGTGGTGCACATCTCACGCGTGTGCTGCCCCGTTTTTGAACCTTGCCACCAAGATCAGCGATGAGCTGGAAAAATTCAGTCCCTAGTTTCCTCTTAAATGCATCAATGCTATTTGCCTCAATTACTCCTTGTAGTAATGTGTTCCACATTCTTACCACTCTTTGGGTAAAGAAGTTTCTCCTGAATTCCCTATTGGATTTATTAAATTAAATGCATAATAATGCTGAATAAACCCCAACTTTTACTCTGATTATATATTCCATAGTCAAATATATAAACGGCCTAGCTCATAAACTATCCTAATCTTTAAAAATGAGCCTTTATTTTATCACTGTGACAGTATCACATGTGTTTTATAGAACAGAAAATGAGGGAACTAACAAAATGTGTTTGCAACACCAGGTCACATTTACACTGACTGGATTGATGCCCATCAAATTAATTGGTTATCTAATTTTCTGTTGATAAGGATATTGAATTGGACGATCAATTGTAAATTGATTTGTCAGTGTATCCTGTAATTCTTTGAGCTGCTCAATTCTATGCAAGGACTGACTTTAAAATACGATGATGGCAGCATTTTTGCCGGCTTCACAACACAAAGGCTTCCTCTTTCATCACACATTGTAGTATTCACCTACCTCTGTTTCAAAGATACAATTTTATTAACTCTGTTAGCTCAGAAGCTCACAATATGTTTCAGATTAGTTCAGCAAGCACAAATTCCGTCAAATGCTTAGTTGTATTTAATACTGCATACATATTTAGTGGTTTTTGTCAAGTTCTTACTTTGTACACTAACCAGTTCCATTCAGAATAAAGATATGCCTGTATGTTTTAGGCACTAAGCAAAGACGATAGTTTACCTTATATCTGTTATTTTATTTCCATCGTTGACAAGTGCCCAGATTTTCTAGCTAATGAGGAGAAGGAAACCTGTGATAAACAGTATATTTACTCAGTATGAATTATATATCAGCTTATTATAATGGGAAAACTATTGCTACATGCAAGATCATTTACTTTTAATTGCTTGTTGTAATTTGTGGCAATTGTGCATATGCTTTTTCTGAAAATGTCAGGATCATATTGTTACAGGATGGGTGTTCCTAGTTATAAGCTACTCTGGTGCACAGCATTATAGGTAGATATTCAGAATTATTAGCATATAATAGTAACTATTTACAATATTATACATACACTTAACAGCAGCACTTAGAACAAAGCATCACAAATACACTAGGGAATTCACACACGTTAACAGTTTTGAGCTCAAGAGTTTTTAAGGCTGATCAGGCTTCATCAAATTTGGAGAAATTTCCCCAGCGCCCACTCTATTATACCCTTTTTTCAATTTTGTTATGTTTCAGCATTATTTGAATTTGAGGGCCTCTATTCTCTCAAGAACTTTTTACAAGTTGATTACAGGTCCTGTTTATATAAAAGAGATCATCTGCAGCTCCAATTGAAAAGTTATCAGACACAAATAATATGAAAAAAAGAGAAATCAATAGCAGTACCATTTGATTAACCATTTCCTAACAATATATTTCAACAACAGAAAAATGATTTTAACTCCAATCTCAATGTGATTCATGCTGCCTTAGGTTTTCATTATCTTCAGGATTCCTGACAGAAGTTGGAGGGTAGGAATTTCAATCGCTAGCTCTGACTCAGCATGTTTTCCAGGATCGGAGTGAATTTGATGCATTGGGGCTGATTTTCACTTGCTAAATTCAGCGTCAATGGGGCAGCAACAGCCTCAAAATGGTGTTGGTCGAATTAACGCCTTGTTAAAGCCAGCACTCTGCCTGCTGCCAATTTTACAGAGCCTTCTGCTGGGCTGCTTATTTCAAGCAATGGACCCTTTTAATATGCAAAAGAGCATCCCATGATGTTCATAAGACCCCGACTGCCATTTTAAGACAGAAATGGTTGGAGTACGCAATGTGCACTCTCTGACCAGTTTGACTGGCAAAGGGCCAAAAAGGCTCCCAAAAAGCTAAGCTTTATTTTTTTTTGCAGGGGTACTCCTCCAAGCCTCATAAAAATAATCTAGGCAGTTGGGTGGGTTTCCAATGCTATGGCCGGAATTTTACACCACCCCAGCGAGCCAGATGGTATTGGGCGGGAGGGGGTGGTGTAAAATTGAGCGGGAGGCTCCAGGAGGCCTTCCCGACCCGCTCCCGCTCCCGCTTCCGCCTCTGCCCCACTTGACGTGGGTCGGGGGTGGGGGGTGGGGGGGAGGTGAGAAACGGGCTGCCCGCCCCAGGCCAATCAAGGCCCCTAAATGGCCACTTAACGGCCATGGGATTTTACCCGTGGCAAGCGGGCATCCGGGAGACGTGAAAGGCCGCGCAGTGAAAGCTGGCGGCCTCTCAGTGCCCCAGGAGTGGGCCCTGACAAACGGGCACAGGGTGCCCGATTGAGGGCCAGCCCCGCTTCCCCAACCACCCCCAGGACCCAAGATGTTCCCCCCCACCTTCCCCCCACACGACCACCCTTGCCTCGCCGGGGCTCGACCAATCACCTCGGCGAGGCTATCCTAACTGATCTGTAGTCCTAGCTCCATGTCCTCGGCTGGGCTGCAGTCCCAGCAGTGGCCACCACTACCAGTGGCGCTGCTGGGACGAAGAGCTGCCGGCTCGATAATTGGCCGGCAGCTCAATGAGGTGGGACGTCCTCCCTCAAGCAGGTGGAAGACCTGCCTCGGAACAATTAAAGCCCGGGGACCCGTAAAATGGGGGACGGATCCCTGGCTGGGTAGAAGCGGTTTCCCAAAATCCAGCCCTATGTGTGTTCTCAATTAGAAGTGGGGAAAATCCGATGATGCTGCAGTGTTTTCCAAACTGTAGCAGCTTGAAGGGACAAGTCAATGGGATCAATTTTAACTTTTGTACAGCAGCCCACCAGTTCTAGCAACATAGAGGCTGGAGCCCATTTTGAGACCTAGACTTCATTTAAATAGAGCTCAAGAGCTAGCAGCACCATATCATGCGGCAAACTAAGTCTGGGGACGAAGTGCAATGGTGGTGGGGGAGAAACTCGGAGCAGTAGCAGGCCAGATTATTTTTGTGAGGCCTAGAGGAACATACCTACAAGAATAATTTCAGGCGCCTTCAGCAAGGCACATGCTCCAACCAGTTTTACTGTAAATTGATGATCCACATCATATGTACAACTTAGGCTCCAATTTGTATATTAAAACTGGCAGGTGCTTTGCCCAGATAGCAAGCAGAACCTCGGCATTAATAGGGTGGTAAGTCTACATCCTCATTTTGATGCCATAACTGCGCCATTAACAACAATTTTGGAAAAGAAAATCAGGTTTAGTGTAAAACTATACGCTCCTGTCCATTTTGCACTACTGCTCAAAACAAATTGCACCCCTCACAATCCTAAAACAGAAATGTTACAAGATGCTAAATATTACAAACACTTACATTTTGAACAAAGCTTCCTCCCTTTTTCATGATATTTTACTGTTTCCTTCTGTAAAATTGTATCAATCTCATGCTTCCAAACCTTATTCAGGAATATATTATGTAATTTAGGACTCCAAAATTTAATGTTTCATTTTCTAAACAATTTTAACAACTAGCTATACTTAAAACTAATGAAACCTAAGAACCAAACAAATTATTCCCGAAATGTAACAAAATATGTAGGAAAAAAAGGAAAAGGTTAGAGAGATGTGAAAGGTGGAACTGCTTTTATTGAACTTGGCTTCACCAGATTGCTTCTACTTCCATGATTACTGTCATTAAAATAATTACCTCAACATAACACAATCTCCGGATGCAATTCAGATGAGTTTTGAATTTATTTACCTACTATTTTGTTACAATTCAGAGGTACTTATTGTTCTGTGTGTTACCCTGGAAAGATGCATTACAGAAATGTTTCTACCAAATTAACAGATCCATTCTTGTGCATGTTTCCTTGTTCATATTTTATATTTTGAATATCCATTTCAGATTGATTCTTTCTGTATTCAGGAACTGCTTTCTCAATGCAGCAAAACATTAATCTGGTGTATTGCGGAAAGTATTTTTAGCACCAGAATGTCATTCTACAAAGCATTAAAGCTGGAAATTGCTGTTCATGCAAGGTTAATTGTAGGTTACTAAGAGTTTTTGGTTGTAATAAAGCCTGCTGATTTACATGGGAGTTTGCTGTTTGCAGTGTGTAGGCTAAGATGTGGGCTGTATCTCTACATATCAAAGCAGCCAGTGAAAAGGGGGAAGCACTAATTCTCTCTGAATCAGCTGTGAACAAAATTTAGGAGCCAGTTAACCACCTAAAATAGCACTTGGAAGATACAAACTGATGTTTAAACAGCACTACAGCTGTAGAATTGTGTATTATATGTTAGGTCCAAATGAACACTTGAATTGGTGAAGGTAATAACTTGGTGCTTTCGTTTCAAAACCCTCGAGAATATTCCATCAAAGAATAACAAAAACAAAAGAGATTCCTTGAGAGCATAATTACAACAATATGCTTACTCCTACTAGGAGGCCATCTACTGTGCAGTTAATATGTAGTTACCGTACTTATTATTAGAGTGAGAAAAGCCAGTTTAGTAGGCAAGGAGATGCAATTTCTGGAACCCCACTCCCATCCACTTGGTGTCCCCACACATGGAGATAGCTGAAGGTGGGTAGCACCAGTTTCCATAGTCATGGATGTGACTTTTTCAAAGGCAGGGGTGCCACAATGCAAAGCAGATTGCAATGGGCCACCAGGTTCCCAATAAGCTGACACTGAAACTTCCTGTAGCCAATCATCCCACATTCCATGGGGAAATCTCTTGTTAGGTATATGAGAATAGGTGTTACACATCTGAAATAAAATACAAGCATCAAGGGATAGCACTGTACCAATTCAATGTGGCAACCTTCGTATGGTATACAACGAAAATAAAATGCACCTCAGTTGATTTGAAGATTTGTGCTGAGTATGTTTCACTAATTACAATATAGCAGAAGACTAGTGTAAGATAAAAACAAATAGGCTGAATTTTGTTGAGCTCCCAACATCGGGCTCCGTGGTGTTGGGGGAGGGGGGTGCAAGAAGATCGCAGCAGCATTAGCCCACCAAGGGGCACAACACCTGGATTGCTGGGCCTCTTACCGGCAGCGTTGAGGCTTCATGGCAGCCCAAACCCCGCACCCCGCCCCACCCCCCGATCAGCAATGGGACCCAACTTTGGGATCCAGCTCTTCAGTGCAACGAGCAGCACTCACATGCCTTTAGTTTCCCATGCAGGGAAAGCTGCCGCCACCGAGGTGGAGAAGAGGGGAATCAGAGCATTTTTAGTGTGGTTGGGGGGAATAACGGGGTCAACTCTGCATTTTTAGTGTAGGGGTTGAGGGAGAGGGGTGATCTTGGTACCTTGTGCAGTTGGGAGGAGAAGGGGTAACTCTGCACTTTTAGTGTATTAGGCGGTGGGGTGGGGAACAAGCCAAAGCCAAACACTTATTTTTAGTGTAGTGGAGGGGTGGAACGGGGGCAACTCTGCATTCTCTGAGCAGGGCTGGTAGCCCTTTAAAAATGGTGCCAGAGCCTGCGTAGAGACATCTAACGCTGTTCACAGTGTCGCCCAGGCCGCCCCCACCATGTGATTGTGGGCGGGGGGCGGGGGGGGGGGTTGAGTTGCCCTGCATATTTAAATGAACTGTCACGAAGAAGGACTTGAAATAAACTAGAATGTTCTCTTCCTTACTTCTTTTATGTTCCTATGAGTATTAACGCATAGTGAACTAATTGGCTTCTCTGTTTGCTCTTTGCATACAAAATTTTCTTTATAGCTTTTCCAATATGTAACATAAGCGATATTGATTCCTGTTGTCAAACAATACATGCAAGTGAGAACCAGGCTGAATATAAAAAGTTCAAAGGAAAAGTGAAAGAAAGAAATAAGAGAAGCAAAGAGAGAGTACAAGAAGAAACTGGCAGCTATCATAAAAGGGAATCCAAAAGTCTTCTATAGGCATATAAATAGTAAAAGGAGGTGTAGGGCCAATTAGGGACCAAAAGGGGATTTGATTTGGAGTCAGAGGGCAGGCATAGGGCACGTCTGCAGTATGAAATGACTACTTTGCATCTGTCTTTACCAGGGTAGAAGATGCTGTCAAAGTCATAGTGAAAGAGGAGATAGATGAGACATTGACTGGAATTTTACCAGGCCTTTGGAGACGGGTTGAGAAGCGGGAAGGCTGGAAAAATGGCACGGGGAGGCATCAGAGGGGTGCCCGAGTTCTTCCCACTGCCATGCCATTTTGCCAGTGGTGGAAAAGGTGACAGATCAGCTGACTGCCTGGAGCCCAATCGAGCCACTTGAGTGGCCAAATAAGTGCCACTTCCTGCCGCCACAGGCATTTTGCCCATGCCAAGGGTGGTCTGCCACTGCGTGGGAAGACCATTCAGTGAAACCTGGAGGCCTACCAACACGCTCGGGGAGGGGGCGATGGGGCGGAGGGGGGAACCTTCTTTTTTGGTCACTCCATGGCCATTCCCATGGCAATGGTACCACCTGCCCTCAGTGATCACCCTTCCCCGATCACCAATGCCTGCCTGCCTGGCCCTGGTATCCCCCAACCCCACATATCCCTCTTGCCCATTCAGACACTCTCTCCTTATAGCTGCAGCCTTAGCAATGGCACCCCTCATGGTGGCACATCTCAGCTGCTGGATCTCTGATTGGACCAGCTTTAAAAAGGGAATAGGACAATTATCTGACGAGAAAAGAATTGCAGGGCTATGGAAAAAGGGTGAGTGACTGGGTCCAGATGCATTGCTCTTGCAGGGAGCCAGCATGGACACGATGGGCTGAATGGCCACCTTCTCTATTGTAACCATTCGATGATTCTATGACTACAACATATGTTTACTATTACAGGAAGTTTACTGATTCAAAGTAAATTTGAAAAAATTACAGGGAATGATTTTCGGCACCGCTTTGAAGAGCCAACAATCCTCCGAGACAGCCAACATGGGCTCTTGAGCGGAAATGTCCATTAAGCCTGTGTGCCCCCTCACGTGATATGTATGGTACTTGCATATTTTTAACAGAACACTAGATGGCCACCTGATGTGAGTCAGCAGATTATAGTAATTACACTCCAAGGTTTCCCTTGTGTTGCTTTTGTTAATTTTTGACAGAATATTATAGAGGATCTTGGAAATAAAAGCAGTGGTTATTACCATACCAAATTTGAGTTTTTATTTAGATGTGACATAGCAAAGTGAGCACTCTCCCATTGTGTCATAAGCAATATGCTGACAGCAACAATTAAGGCTTCATTTGAATTGACCTCACATTATCATGCATGGTCAGCTGATGCAGAGCAACACAGTACCTAAGCAGCAGCGGTTCTGGCAGATTATCAACACACTATGTCGGTGAGACACTGAACCAATCACCTGAATTTTCTTTTTTTTTAAATCACCACGATATTCCTAAATATAGAAAAGTACTGATGATATCAGATCATGTTTTTAGTGATCCAGGGAAAATCTACAAAAAATGCACAGGGAAACATATATGTTCTTTGCACAATGCAGTCTTAGTGATGGTGATGCTTGCATGAAAGTCGTTAGGTCAAATCTGAACAAGAGGTTTGACAAAGTCAAGTTACTGAATTACATATATTGAAGTAATTGAATTTCACAAGAGAAAAACAAACACATTATTAAAAGTGCAAGTACAGAAGAGCACAAATGAAGTTCAGAAAAATCAGTGGTCAAATGGTTCCTATTTTAGCTGAGTAAAGCTACAGCCAAACAAAAGTGGTGCAAGTGCTGTGTCATCAGCAATGGGGCAAGTATTACATAGAAGGACAAAACAAATTAAGGCTATCTATATCTATATCTGTTTATGATCTATAATATACAATTTAGCTGCTTTCAAATGATGTATTATAGCTTTTTTTACTGAAGTGGTCAATAGGGATTTAGCATTTTATAATATGAAGAGCTAAATATAGATATTCTGATCAGATTCACCTAATTTACAGGTGTAAATTGAATGTATCTGGTTAGAAAATTGAGTAGAATTTTGTGATGTTGAATCTTCATCCTTTTTTTTCTCCCCTTATATTTTCCATAGTTTTAGGGGCCACAGAAAGAGCCTGCTCATCCTTAGGCATTTCCATGTAAACATGATTTCATGACATCAATTTTTAAAAATCAGTTCTGCTGATTCATGTTCTTGCCTGTATAAACCAGGCGGCTTGGGTTTGAAGATGTCAACAAAATGTGGAAGAGAATTTAAAGAGCCCAGAGTCAAGTTTAATTTTTTTTTACGCCAATTACTTAGTACTGGGTGGGTTGCTGCCATTTCCCCTTCACCATTTCATACAATGTGGTTTTCCATTGGGAATTCCTCCGAGCCTTTGCTTTTTAGAAGAAGACAGGCATTAGAAGGGTGACCAGGCTGTTCCCTTCATTAACTGTCAGTAACTACATTATGAAAATGTGCAAGGCTCTTTAGGAAACCATTTTAATCTCTCTTTTTCTTTTGTTCTGCTAGATACGCCAGAGGATGATGACCTAGACCTCACTGCATCCGACACTGCTGACACTTCATAGCACAGGTGACACTTAGAGCACAAATAAGTATGACCAGCTACAGAGAGCATGAAAGAATTGCTGCTCAGACCCCCTCAACTGAAAAGCCTGGGATCTGGATCTCACAGTAACAAAGGGAAAGCACAAAAGTATGAAACATCAATATATCAAGCACGCTTAAGAGTAATAAATGATCATAACTCGATTTCGAATTTTTGCAAAGGGTTCATTTACTTGGGGTAAATTTTTGATTCAGGAACTGAATGGATGGATATGCGAGGTATGTCGCCAAGTGGAAGATAATGGCATGTATGGGATTTGGTGCACCAGTTCACTGAAAACATAGCCGGAATTTTACCTCCTCCCCCTTCCCACCCCCAGGAGCAAGCTGGGAGGGAGGGGGAGTGTAAAATAGGGTGGGATGGCAGGGGTGCCGTGCCTATCGCCTACCCATCCCCACTGGCATTTTACCAGCGATGGGGGAGGTGACAGGCAGTCTGGCCACCCTTAGGTCAATTGAGGCCATTAATTGGCCACTTAAGGACCTCTTCCCGCCACTGATATTTTACCAGCGGTGGATGGGCACTTTGCCACCTGGAGAGGTCACCCAGTTAAATGCGGTGAGTTGTCCCTCCTGATTGGGCACCCTATGCACACAGAGGGCCCCCCAGTGGCATAGGCTGCCTCCGCTGGAAGACCATCCACCTGCGCTCTCCATCGACCACTCTCCCCCTCGTCGGGGTCTAGCTGATTGGCCCTGGTGAGCCCCAACCCCACTTACTTCCGAGGCCAACGTCCATGGTGCTTCTTCTGGCTGAGTGCATTCACATCTGTGCCACCGCTCCCAGTGGCACTGCTGGGACTGAAGTGTTGCCGGGCCTCTGAATGGCTGGCAGCTCTAGAAGGTGGGATATCCTGCCTTAGAGCGGCAGAAGACATGACCGCAGGCAATTAATTGCCTGAGGACCATAGAATATGGTCGTGGCTTCCAGAGCCAGCAGAGGTGGACTCGCGTCTGGCTTACCAGCCTTTGGGCAGTGCCACCACCTCCTTGTAAAATACCGGCCCATGTATTGCAAAATATTACAAAGCATTTACAGTACAGAAACAAGCATGTGGCCCAACAGGTCCATGCCAGTATATGTGCTCCACACGAGCTTCCTCCTACCCCTTTTCATCTAACTCATCAGCATATCCTATTCTTTTCTCTCTCTTGTGCTTATGTAGTTTCCCCTTAAATGCAAATATGCTATTTGCCTCAACTACTCCTTGTGACGGTGAATTCCACTTTCTAACCACTCACTGGGTAGAGGTTTCTCCTGAGTACCCTATTGGATTCATTAGTGACCATCTTATATTTATGGTCCCTCATTCTGGACTCACCTGCAAGTGGAGCAACCTCTTATTCAGCAATGTTTATGCTGGGTTGATTCTGAATTTTCGTTGAAATTGTTGCCTTTTCAATGTTTTCAGATTGGTTTTCCTTTGTGCATGTCAACCTAGAAATCTAGCAAAAGCTAACCAACAGCTTTAAGAAATAATACAGCTCTCCAGGAAGAAAAGTGCCTACATTATCCAGGGAATGAAAGGAGAATACTGCCGAAATTGATGTGATTTTTTTTTTGGAGACATGCCCATGGTGTCTGTATACCTGCTGACTTGGATAAAAGCAAATCAAGTCAGACCACCATGAGGCAGGCACACCTGCCTTGTTCTCTCCTGTAGGACTCCTCCTTATACTCTAGCTCCCTGATGGCAAAAGGAATTACCAGATAAATACCCTTTTTAACAGCAGAGACTGTTGCAATGGACAATGAACCAAAAAAAAAAATCCATGTAAAAAACAGAATTGGACTTCTATGTGTAAAAAAATTCATCTATCTAAATACAGCAAAATCAAACTAAAAATGAAAAAAAAGCTCATATTCTCTAAGAAACTAGATGCACATATCTTTAAGGTATTCAGTTCTGAAAGCCAGGAAGTCATTTTGGAAGTGTATCATTTTATCATGGTGCTCAGTGGGAATGTTGCATCTCAGCAGCAAACCACGGAAAATGAAGGAGAGGGAAGTTCTGCCTCATCTACATGCTTTTCACTCCCTCAATGAAGCCAGTAAACATATAACTTCCTGCATTACCAGTGCAGCCCAGTAATATGGACAGCATGCTTCCTGTGCACTTTTGGATCAATGAATCTCCCCTGAATTTTCTACCAGTGCATAGCAGCAGAAAATGTCCTCTTATATCACAATAAAATTCCAAGAATCTGATTTGTTACAGAATAAAACTGTAAGTTGTAGAAATTCCTATTAAAAAATGTATTTTGCTATTATGTCTGAAGCAACTGTTTGAATTGTCCCTCCTGAACAACACTTCTCTATTCAATAGCATTTGTTTAAAATCATAAAGTACAAAATAGTAGTGTTTTGCTCATATATATTAATAACAATGTTATCTGTAGGATGACCATGTCTGCCACTGTTGTACCAAGCTAAACATTTATTTGACCACTACTCTATGATAGTTATTGTTGGTTGATTCTGTCATTGCATATTGGGAAGAACTGCAAATCTTTTGCCAATGGCTTGTCCTCTTGCTCGATTGTTATGTTTCAAGAAAGTTAATTCCATCCGAAGGTTGGTCACTGTAGCACAGTTATCAAAAAACCCAAAAAAATCATTTCATAATACCAAGAAAACATTACATTAATGCAAATAGTAATGCACTGTAAAAAGTAATAGGATGTGTCTGTCTCACACTGAGGTTTCATGACAAAATTCTTCGACCAATACATCCATTGCACATCAGTGAACTGAAGCGTGTACACACTGGAATTGAATTACTGTACAGTAGCAATTACTTTTCATTCAAAAACAATAATGAGCATCTGTGTCATAGGAAAAGCAGTCAAAAGGCTCTCTGAATAAAAGGCTTTCTGTCCTAAACATTTTTACATCAATTTATGTTTATTCAAAAAATCAGATAACCGCACCTCTTGGACCTTGTAAATTGAATATTTTTGATCCTGGTTACACATGCAAATGATATTCTTTTGAATTATGTTGTAATTTTGTAATGAACAAATAAGATTTTGCATTAAACATTTTGCAGTGCTTAATGTGTATTTTGTTACCTGCATAAATAAGTTTATATTTTTAAATATTGAGACTTCTGCCGAATAATCATATATAGATTTGAGGAAATTTGATTATAAAATTCTCAAACGCTTTCAGCTAACCGTCAGTCCCAACTAAATCATTTTCCTTTCCTATCTTTGATTTTGACTGTCCACTGTATACACATCTTTCATGTTTTCTGTTCTGGTTTTTATGAACTTACATTAATCCATGTTAAATACTATCTGCATTCCTTTTTGTCAATTTAATGTCTCCTGATAACCTTTCAATGTTATCAACCTCCCTTTTACACATATCTCATTATCAGCAAGCAGTCCAATGTGATAAAAAGTACATATTGTTTAGGAATATTATAAACAAGAAGACAGCAAAGTTTCCTGTATAGATATCCATGAACTCCATTTGTCACTACCTCCAAATAACCTTGTCCCCTTATAGTCTTTTGCTTTTTATTACAAAGCTTAGTTTCAATCTACTTAGTCATAATGCCATTGTTTAATTTTCTTTAATAGTCACTAAGTAACATTACGATAAACTGCAAACTATGAACAGAAATGATTTTCACAATGAACATATGTTTTGTCATATATCTAAAATAAATTAGAGGCTAGGGTACAATTTTCTCCTGATGCATAAAGAACAATTACTGCTGGCAGAAAACCTCACCGATCCCATTTTAAAAAAAAATTCTGATAAAATTACCAGCCTACTAAGCAATTTATTTTTATAATCTCTAACTGTATGAAATGTGTACATTTAATACTGCTGGCATATTAGTATGCCGATAAGATTTAGTGATATGGCTTGGTGCTGACAACCTCAGAAGTCAATTTGTGTTTGTTCAACCAAATCTCCACACTGTAGGCATGTTTAGTACATTTGCTGAGATTCTTTCAGGGTTAGCCAGGTTCATGAGAAATAAAAATGAGCAAGACAAGTGAGGAAGATAGATGCCCACAAAAGGAACCCAAAACCAGAAAGTGTTTAAAAGATGAGAATGTGACACAAAATTTAAAAATATGACAGAAACATCTGGAAAAATAGCAGCTGAACTTCGGGACTAGTAAAGAAAATAGCAATCAGAATGAAAAGATAGTGGTGAAAAGGATGAAAAATAATTGTCATTCTGAGGAACAGAATGAAAGAGATAATAAAGACGACTGATTCTATGTTTAAACAGTTACCTGTCCAATGGTGTGAAATGTTTAATTTGTCTCTCGCCTTATTAGTGAGAGTTTCTCAGCATTCATGATGAAACAAATGTGCTGTGATCTGTAATTGGTGATAAGGGGTTGAAAGTATGACCAACTTGAAAAATAATACTGGGGATGAAACTGGTCTTGGGCAGAAGAAGTCACAGCAAATTGACAGCTGGCTTTAGACACTGCCTGATTTTCTCTCTCGGGGTATACAAAATGGCAACGAAATCCTGTACTTTCTGAGTGTGTATGAACTGCTTAAATTATTTACAATGCTTACAATCAGTTCACACAAGCAGCTTCTTAAAGGCAACACAAATGTAAAAAGTACAGGTGATATCACCTGTAATGATTTGCTTCAATGTTTTCAGTTCATTTTTATTTCCTTTGGGAGGAAAAAGCCTCATGAATAATCTAAGATATAAGCACAGAAAAATATATATCTCACAATTATGTGATTAAATTTGTGCTCTATTTCATCATAGCCACAGTTGCTCCATCTCTATCTGTTTGGGCCTGATTTTAACTCTGTTTAAGTGGATGGGTTTTGAATGGTTTAAAATCGGGCCCTTCAGGCTAAATTTTCCCAGTTGGGTTGCAATCCCTATGCCACCCGCAATTCCAGGTCAAGAACCTAGAAGTAGCCGTGGCAGGACGTCAGTTGTGATCTTTCCGGAGGTGACCAATTAAGAAGCCATCTTAATTAAAGACGGCAGGTGGACCAAAGAAGCAGGAAGCCCAATAGAAGGACCAGCAGCGATGTCCAGCTGGCAGCCCCACCAGGAGAGGCGGGCATTGCTGAGGCAGGCAGGGGACAATGAAGGCACCTCAAAATGAAGGCACGCTCTGCAACTTTGTGAAAAATTTAAAGAACATGCTTGGCCACAGCTGTCAGGCCATCATTGTGGAGGGAAAACACCGCCACAGGTAGGCTTGCGGCCGTAGCTGTGGCCATCACATCCAAGTGGGTCCCTGCTGGCGTAAGTGACAGGAGGCATCGATGGCCCCCCAGCATGCCATGGGGAGGCTACCTCCAGTTACATACCAGGCTCCAGCCTCAGTAGGGGACCCATCCACCATCAAGAAGATCAGGCCATGCCATCACCTTTACTCTGCCGCTGCTATTGGATAGCTTCAGCTGCACTGACCCTGCCTCCATCAAGATTGCTCAGAGGCAGGATCGTGTCAGGTAGCCAACCCAAAGCATTATTTTATATCTTTGCTCCCAATGCCGCCTTCCTGTCCCCGTGGGACAGGGAAAATTCAGCACTTTGTCTCTCTGGCTTTGATTCTCTCTCCCTTCCTTTCTGCCTTTGTTTCTCTAACTGCCTCTGACTTATGTTCTCCCTCAAATAAACATTTCGTAATATTTTCAATTTGAAAGCCTGAATTTACAGGTTCTGAAATTGTAGAAGTCTGTCAGAAGGACTACAAATCTGTCCAAAATGCCCAGTCCCAATCTTACATGGGAGGATCCTGTGGCCGTGCATTCTAAACACAACAACTGACATAAAGAGAGCAAGGCCAAGGGCACAAACTTCCTATGCTGGCAGTTTCCATTGCCTAAGAAACATCTGGCATATGTTTGGAGATTACCACACAGGGGGAGATGGTGGCGTACTGTTATTGTCGATGGATGAGTAATCCAGAGGCCCATGCTAATGCCCTGGGGACACGAGTACAAATCCCACCACGGCAGCTGGTAGAATTTAAATTCAATTAATAAAAAAAATCAATTAATTAATAAAAATCTGGAATTGAAAGCTAGTCTCAGTAATGGCGCCACGAAACTATCGTCGATTGTCGTAAAAACCCATATGGTTCACTGATGTCCTTTAGGGAAGAAAATCTTCCCTCCTTACCTGGTCTGGCCTACATCTGACTCCAGACCCACAGCAATGTGGCTGACTCTTAACTGCCCTCTGAAATGGCCTAGCAAGCCATCAGTTCAAGGGCAATTAATGATGGGCAATAAATGCTGGCCTTGTCAGTGATGCCCACCTTCCATGAAAGAATTTTGAAAAAACTCAGCAAGGGCTCCAGGTCGAGGTCAGAGATGGATTTCCAAAGAGCAGGAGAATTAATTTTTTTTTAAGCATCCCCCTGATATAGGCCTATGGGGACTCATGTAGTTGAGATGTAGCCCTAGTGGTGTGGAAACTTGCTGCCTCATGCAGATTACATGTATCTCCTTGATCCCCATGTTCCAGTGGGATCACTGCCCGAATGCCTTAGCTTGCTTGATACTTGTGTACAAATTTGGGGACAGGAGGGGCTAAATTGGGTAGCCTCTGAAAACAGGTGTGAGGATCATGAAGAGCGATTAGCCCATGCCTGTTGTTTGAAGTGCAGACAGCACCTATCTTCATGCTGCCTGCTCATGCAGTCAGCACAAACAGCACTGTTCACTGGATGCATCAGCAGCAGGGCCATTATCATGACTTCCAATCAATACTTAATGATAGGCATTAGGCAGTGCAGGCTCTTAAAGGACAGGTGCATTGTGGCTAGAGTAGCAGTTAGCAGCCATGAGTCTAACTGGGAAACAGTTAAGAATGTCATAGCATGTGAGAGAGCGGCCTCCAAGTTGCTTAGATGCTGCATTGGAGGTCATGGAGGAGGAGGAGAGTTGTCCTGTATTCACAGCAGGCCCTCCAGAAAGGCAGTGAGAATGGATAGTCATGGATGGCGGTCAAAACCAGAAGTCAAGTCTCAAGGATTTGGATGCAGTTCCGCATGAAGTTCAATGACCTGATACGAGTGGTCAAGGTCAGTAATTGCATCTTCAAATGGCATATCCCACCAGTAGCTTCAGCCACTGCTCAAATTACCACACCCCCATCACTCACCTACCAACAATTTTGATCGATCATGTTATGAAAGTGCCTCTGTCTTTTTGTTAAAAATATTTTTTGAGGAATTCATGTTCAAACTGAAGAAATGTTGGACCAGTTTTTTTTTTCAAGAGGATCGTCAAGAGGGCACTGAAAGAAATGGTTTGGCAACAATGTTTACTGGTTGTTACATGACTCAAGTTAAAAATAGAATGGAAATCCTGGTAACTGGGGAAGATGTGGGCAGAGAAGTCAGTCGCGCATCCCTTGATAGGACAAGCCCTGGAGCAGCAGCACACACCTGAGAGAGCAGCACACTCGCAAGCTTTTGGTTGTAATGTCAGTGTGTTCACCTTCTGGAAGGAAATATAGTTAGCTCCTGCTGCTGAAGAAATTGTCACGGAGGAAGATACCAGATTCATGCTGAATGTTGAAAGAAAAGCCTGCTAAATTAATTCTCAACACCACCTAAAAAGAACTGTTTTAAGGATCCCCGTGACCCGTCTACTTGTACCCGGAGGCTAGACGGTATGTCAGTTTTGGAACACAGCATATCTCATATGCTGTTTCCTTCAAGAATGAGCAAGTATTCAGCCCAAGTGCTCTTTTGTCTGTAACAGAGCTCTGAACAAAAATCCCTTTTATTTTTCCGGTTAACCGGTGTGTGTGTGTGTAAGGGGCTAAGGTAAAAAGGGAACTTTAAAATTTCGATCTGTGTGTTTATGCTTTACTTCATTACTGGTTAAGACTTGTTTTACAATAAACTGATAATTTTATTGTTTGTTAAAGAAACCTGGTTAGTATGTTTTATTCTCAGAAAAATAGAGTATGTGATTGACCGTATTGGTAAATGGGAAAATTTAAATATATGTTGTGACCTGTGGAGAAATGGGACTAGAATAAACAGCGCACTCCTCCCGCCTGGGTCGGAACAATCAGGACTAACATGCATATGCTCCACCGCATCCTCACATACTTAATACTGCCGCAAGCCTCGTACCTTCATCTCACAGCTTGCATACACTGCCAGCTATTCAACCATGACAGCCACATCTACCAACAGATTGCACTACACTCACGGACACACTTCCCTCTCTCTTGCAGGACAAGGTGGTGCACAACCAGAAGCAGCAAAAGCTAACTGGAGGGGGACAGATGTGCCTGCATGTTCTACCCCCGTGGAGAAGATGGTGCTGGCCATTATTGGAATGCCCATTGCTGAGGTCTCAGAAAGCAACAGGGCTGAAATCTTTGAAGATGACAATATATCCCTGCCTAATTCTCCCTTGCACATATCACTTCCTCCTCATCTCTTCCGATTTACAAGCTACAGGTCGTGCAATCATTCACCTCTTTCTTTTTCTCTCTCCTCATCACAACCTTACTCTTATGCCGTTTATCTTTCAGATCCCCAAGAACATCAGCCTGGGCAGGCAGTGGATAACCAACAAAAAGAGAGTAATGATGAAGACACAGCACCATCCCTTGATATCACCATAGCAGCCACCAGCAGAGTGCTGGATAGCACAGAGGTGGGATCTGCACGTGGTGAGACACTGAGCACAAATGCACTTTCGCCAAAGCAGGGGCAAGGATACTTCTGGCAGATATTAGGGGCCGGATTTTACCGTAGGTGGACAGGACTTCGCCACCGACCCGCCGTATTGGTAGACTTCCGTCTAGCTCAGGGATCCGACCCGCATTTTATGGGTCCCCGGGCTTTAACTGTCCCGAGGCGGAACTTCCACCTGTTTGACGGAGAAGGTCCCACCTCAGTGAGCTACCAACCAATCAGTGGGAGCGGTGGCCACTGCTGGGACTGCAGCCCAGCTGACCGAGGAGAATGCCATGGAACCGGGACTGAAGGTATGCTGGGGTTGCCTCACCGGGGGGGATCGGTCAGTCATGCTGGCGAGGTAAGGGTAGTTGTTTGGGGGGAGGGGGAGCGTCTTGGGTCCCAGAAGTGGGTTGGGAGGCAGAGGTGGCCCTCAATCGGGCATCCTGTGCCCAACTGCCATGTCACCCCCCCCCCACTGGGCGGCCTTTCACATCCCCAGCATGCTCGCTGTCCATGGGTTAAATACTCATGGAGGCTGGTGAGGGCCCTTAAGTGGCTGTTAAGTGACCATTTAGGGGCCTTGATTGGCCTCTGACAGGCGGGCGGGCGGGTGGGCTGTTCCCCCCCTGCCCCACCCGACCGCCATAAAGTGGGTCGGAGGCGAAGGTGGGGGGGGTGGGGGGGGGAGGCCTCCCGGAGCCTCCCACTCAATTTTACGCCGCTCCCACACCACCATCCGACCTGATGGGGCGGAATAAAATTCAGCCCTAGGGGTGCATGCATTAACGCCCTCACCAATATGGCGCCCAGTGCAATTCATGGCAGATGTCAGCGTGTGCACAACAGATGCCAGTTTGTCCCAAGTGACACCCGTAGCGCACAATCAACAGGTGCTACTGAGGTTTAATTTTGCAGCGGCAATGTTTAAAAATTCTTCCTATTAATTAAGGATAAAACTCGTACTCAGAAACGCAGAGAAAAGTCTGCACATGTTCAGTTTGCATAGGCGTGGTTGGTAATTCTCCAATTATTCTGGGGAAAAGATCCAGTTGAAACCCAGACTTTTCAGATAGGCTGAGGCCTTGAAATGGCTAATAAAAGCACTTGGAAATTTGAGCAATTTGATTGGTTTGCCTTTTCCTTTCTTTTATTCGTAATTTTCCTGACAGGTCATTTGGAATTCATTCAAAAATAAAATACTGCATGTGCTGGAAATCCAAAATAAAACAGAAAATGCTGGAAATACTCGGCAGATCTGGCAGCATCTGTGGAGAGAGGAAACAGAGTTAACCGGCAGGATTTTGCATTTTGGTTCGGGATCCCGATGTCAGGGTCAAATGGAAGTCCCAATTCCGCACCATGTCAGGACGAGTCACCCGATAGTCCTTTTGCCTGAATCAACCAATTAGGGGCCAGAGGGCCTTCTCACTCATCCAATTAAGGAAGGCAGCAGGCTCACAAAACTGGAGGGTCGTTAGGAGGTCCTCCAACATGGAAGGAGCTGCAGTCTGCCATTGCAGCTAAGGGAGAAAGAGGGTGTCTCCATCATGAAATAAGAGTGGCCACAGTTGCTAGACCACCACTGTGGAAGGGTAACCCCTCCACAGGGCAGTCTGCGGACAGCTGCCGGGAGGCTGCCTCCAGGCCGCTGCTGTGCTGTCGGCACTGCGGGGGGCCCGCAGGTCAACTGGAAATTTCCAGTCAGCCTCTGATAATTGGCTTTAATTGGTCTTAAAATTATCTTAACAAGCTACCTGCCACTTGCAGACAGCAGCTAGTCATTCTGCACCTGAGCAAAATGGCTCGGGGGTAGGATGGTACTGGGAAACCTGCACGCCAGACAGCAGCGTGAATTTACACGCCCACCCATCACCATTCTCACTGCCATACTGGGGCAAAAATACTGCTCAACATTCAGGTCAATGACCTTTCATCAGAACTGGAAAAAATTAGAGATGTAACAGGTTTTAAGCTAGTGCACAAATAGGAAAAGGGGACAGTGGAGAATAAGAACAAAAGGGAAGGTCTGTGATCGGGTAGAATACAGGAGAGATTACCTGACAAAAGGAGATAATGATGTAAGGCTAAAGGGGGTGGTAATGGGACAAGTAAACAAACAAAAGGTGTGCTTAGAGGAGGTGTGAATGGGAAAATGCAGAATCATTCCTAACAGCTGTCATTCAAAAACAAACAAAAAAAAGTAGAAGCAGAGGTTATGATCTGAAACTGTTGAACTCAATTTTGAGTCCGGCAAACCATTAGGTGCCGAATTGAAAGATGAGGTGCTGTTCCTCGAGCTTCCATAGAGCTTCACTGGAACAGTGTAGAAGTTGTTGTTTTCATAAGTCCTTCATAGTTTCTCATTGAAAGTTTTACAACTCTTGGTTTGTAGGTTGCCTACTTCTTCAATTCTGAATTAAGCTCTTTTATTTGAGCTAATTAACTAAGTGAACATTTTCATATCATTTAGCCCCTTTACCTGAACTTTTTTTTTTGATATCCTATGATGTTACACTGTCTGACAATTGCAACACCTTGAGGTAATACCTAAAATATAAAGATAATCATTACTTCTATTACTTTCAAATAGTAACACTGTAATGCCTGCAATTTAGCCCTTCCACCACTGGCACAGTGACACAAGTCACCCAGGTGCAACACAATTTTGGTCTCTTACAGCGAATACAGCAAAGAGACAAACCACTTCCTCTGACTAACTGTTAGCAAGGCCATGAGTGATTCATCAGCATCCTTGAACAAGTAATGCTGTCACAGTCCCAATATATTGACATCAACCAATTACCAGCACCCCAGTCCACTGAAATCAATAAACAATTCCTTATTGGGAACACCTTCTTTTCTTAGATCTTATCCTCTGGAGGTGGAGCTCTAACCTCTGAAATAACAAGCGTACAAGAATGTCTATTATTCTTAAATGCTCTAGGTTATTTTACAACAGGCACAGTTAAATAACATAGGGAAAGATGCTTGTCTTTACCATCTAGGCATTAAGAATCACCTGGGCGGAGCAGAGTAAGAAAAATCTGACAGGGAGGATCGCGCACTCCTTACAGAATCTGCCAAGATTATCCTTCCATTGAAATTGACAGCAATGAAGACAAAAATCTACCCCATACCATTTCCAGCAACTAAACATGAGCACGGCCACAGTTTCACTGGTATTTTTTTTTAAGTTACAACATTGGAAAATACCAATTTAAGCTGTCAATATTTACGGATGTGGAACTTGTATGAATTTTATTTTTTTGAGCTTGACACAGTCTCATGAGATAGTTTGATACTTAGCATGTGCAATTACTATTTCACCTAATGTGCACATAAATGCAATTTGCACATATACAAGTTGCTTAATAAGGAAAAGATATTGCTTAAACACTTTTTGAAAAAGTATTCATCTGACACATGATGGTGTTCCCAGATAAGAGCTAAAAATCTGGGGAGAGAACCTTTGTGCTGTATTTGGCTTAAATGGTAATTTCACCTTATAATTGGGACAAGTAACTTTTTGACAGTAAAATGGGGTAGAGGCTGGCAATAAAAACCTAAATTACAAACTGCCTGACCTGCTGAGTATTTCTATCACTTTCTGTTTATATTTCGGATTTCCAGCATCCACAGTATTTTCCTTTTATAGAAGCTGGGAATAATGGGTTTCCACCCCAATATCTACTCCTGAATTCCATCACACTTTCTGACCCTTTCTAAATCTGCCCATTGAATCCGGAGTTCCCCATTTGCAATAAATTATCATTAGGACCAGTTGTGCAGTAGGTTTAAGTTTCCTACTATTACACTTGCAAGGTTCTCAGAGCAAATTAGACTGAGAATTGTATGGCACAGCTGTTGCCATCATCAACTGAGAAAGCAGAAAGGAGGAGTTTCGAATCATGATGAGTGAGACGGCCCTTAGTTAAGATTTTGGCAGCCGGTATGACTTTTTTTGCAGAATACTAGCATGACATCAAGCAGGAGTACTGGTCTCTCATGGGTGTCCATACATTGTAAAGGGTAGATGAGGCTCTTCAGTTTGGTTGCAGTTGTCTTAGAATAAGGTACTCTGAAGATAACAGCCATGAGGAAATCAACTTCCCTTGAAAGTGGCTCAAGAATCTCATGTTTGAGATTTGAATTAGGACGTGTCCCAGGGCAAATCACAATGAATGGTCGGGTCAATGAAAATGAAATTACAGTATTCTGATGAAAGGTCACAGAATAGAAACATTAACTCAGTTTCTCTCTCCACAGATGCTGCCATATTTCTTGCATTTTCTATTTTTATTTCACAGTTCCACCATCTGCAGTGTTTAGCTTTGGTGAAATTACACTAGATGCTTTGGTTGCTATATGTGTAAATTTGTAGTTACATGATACGGGTGGATCAGTTTATACTGGGAACTGCATACACAAATATGCAATGTATCTCATTGTACATTGAGCAAGTATATGTGGTTTGAATACAAATAATAGCTGAAATGCCAAGTGTATAGCAAGTATAACTTTTGACCAAAATGGAAGAAGTGTATAAAACAGTAGTAAGCCCTTCAGTTCCAAGATATGTACAAATACAGCATCAAATCATTTCCTGACACCTGTTCAGTACAGGAAGTTTTCAGCAAGACATGGCACCCTACAACTACAGTTACAAAGTAATACAGGCCAACTGCAAGTATATATTACAACTAGCTATGCTAACGTAAAAGGATTGGATTTAGTAGGGTTGTATTGTGTTCCCATTCCTATTTCCATTCATTCACTTCACCAGAAAATGAGGGACTTTACATCCAGGATATGTTAAGAAGCTACATGCAATACATATTTTGATTAGGTTAGAATTTGCAATAATGGTCATACAAAATTAATATTTTTCATGTTCTAATGTAGCTTGTGGGTAATTCCAAGTAGAAGGATTACATTCTTATCAGTGGGATGCAGATTCAGTTCTCATCAATCATGCGAACAGTGTACTGCTACAGTGCAGCATCTTACTATTTATTTAAGTCTTAAGTTTATTTCTGTTAAGTCAGTTAATAGTCTAAGAAATAGAGGCATGGCAGGGCACCTCAGTACCACTGGATACACATCCTGTGCCATATGGGAACCCCAGGAAACATCTGATGTCTTGAACAACCAGATGTGCAGGAAGTGTCTCAGCTGGAGCAGCTCAAGCTCCGGGTTTTGGGGCGTGAACAGCAGCTGACTTCACTGTGGTACATCCATAAGGCTGAGAGCTAGATAGAACATATTTGGCTGTGGTCATCCTGCTGCTTAAGGGTCTGTAGACTGAGAGGGAATGGGTGGCCACCAAGCAGTCAAGGAGGACCAGGCAGGTAGTGCAGGAGTCTTTGGTGTGCATTTTGTTGTCCAACCAATATTCAGTTCTGAATAATGGTTGGGGTGATGGTTTCTCTGGGGAGTGCTGCCAGTACCAAGCCCACAGCACCATGACTGGCTAAGCTGTACAGAAGGGCAAGAGGAAGATTGGGAAAGCAATAGTGAAAGGGGATTTTATAGTTAGGGGAACCGACAGACGTTTCTGCGACTGCAGATGTGAATCCAGGATGGTAGGTTGCCTCCCTGGTGCTAGGGTCAAGGACTCGCTACCGAGCACTCTGAGGGGTGTGGCAGGTCCTGTCCTTATAGGTACCAACGACATAGGTTGAAAGAGGGATGAGATCCTGCAGGCAGGTTTTAGAGAGCTAGAAAAGAAACTAGCAAGCAGCATCTCAAAGGTAGTAGTCTGCAGTTTACTCCCAGTGCCACACGCTAGTGAGTATAGAAATAGAAGGATAGAGCAGATGAATAGGTTGATAGGTAAATTGGCCATTGTAAATTGCCCCTAGTGTAGGTAGGTGGTAGGAGAATTGAGGGAAGGTGGGGATGTGGTAGGGAATATGGGATTAATGTAGGATTAGTATAAATGGGTGGTTGATGGTCGGCACAGACTCGGTGGGCCGAAGGGCCTGTTTCAGTGCTGTATCTCTCAATGACTCTATGACTCTAATAGAGCAGATGAATATATGGCTGGATAGATGGTGCAAGAGGGAGGGCTTTAGATTCCTGGTACCTTGGGATGCATTCTGGGGGGTGTGGGACCTATACAGGGCGGATGGGTTGTACTTCAACAGAGCCGGGACCAACAGCCTTGCGGGGCAGTTTGCTGGTGCTACTGGGGATGGTATAAACTAAGTTGGCAGGGGGATGGGAACCAAGATGTAAGGGAACCAAGCTCTAACACTACAGACAGAAAACAAGGTGCACAAAGAATTGAGAGAGACAGATAGCACTAGAGTACGAAATAGTAAGGTATTAGGCAGGGTTAGAGTAAGAGGGAATGCAATAAGGTCTAAATTAGGTTTACAGTGCATGCATGTGAATGCACAGTGAGTGATAAATAAGGCTGGTGAGCTGCAGGTGCAGATAGACAAGTGGGAATATGATGTGGCAATAATGAAGGCCTTGCACAATAAAGGTCAGGACTGGGTACTAAATATTCCTGAATACAAGGTGTTCAAGAAAGATAGGGAAGGAATGAAAGATGGAGGGATGACAATATTGATTAAGGCGAATATTAAGGTGCTGGAGAGAGAGGATGTCCTAGAGGGTTTAAGGACACTATTCATCTGGTGAGAGCTAATAAACAACAGTGGTACCATTACACTGCTGGGTGTATTCTATAGGCCACAAACTTGTGGGAAAGATATAGAGGAACAAATCTGTAAGGAAATTACTGAGAGTGGCAAAATCTATGTAGTTATAATGGGAATTTTAATTATCCTAGTATAGACTGAGATAGTAATAGTGTAAAAGGCAGAGAAGGGGAAGAGTTTATGACGTATGTTCAAGAGAATTTTCTCGATCATTATGTTTCCAGCTTAACAAGGAAGGAGGCATTGCTGGATCTGGCTTTGGGGAATGAGGTGGGACAAGTGGATCAAGTGTCAGCAGGGGAACATTTAAGAGATAGTGATCATAGTATCATAAGGTTTAGGTTAGCTATGGAAAAGGACAAAGAGCAATCCGGAGTAAAAATAATTAATTGAGAGACATCCAATTTGGGTAGGGTGCAAACAGATCTGAACCAGGTAAACTGGAATCAAAGATTGGCAGGAGAAACTGTTATGGAACAATGAGCTACCTTTAAAGAGAGAGTTTGGGTACAGTCGAGATATATTCCCAAGAGGGGAAAGGTAGGACACAGAAAGCCAGAGCTCCCTAGATGATGAAAGGGATAGAGAGTAAGATGAAGCAGAAAAAGGGGTCGTATGACAGATGTCAGGTTGATAATACAAGTGAGAACCAGGCTGACTGTAGCAAGTTCAGAGGGAAAGTGAAAAAAAGAAATGAAAAGCAAAGAGAGAATATGAGAACAGACAGACAGCTAACGTAACAGGGAATCGAAAAGTCTTATTGGGACATATAAGTAGTAAAAGGGTAGTAAAAGGAGGAGTGGGGCTGATAGGGACCAAAAAACGGATTTATACTTGGAGGCAGAGGTACTAACTGAGTACTTTGCATCTGTCTTTACCAAGGAAGAAGATGCTGCAAATGTTATAGTGGCAGAGGAGATAGTTGAGACACTGGATGGGCTAAAAATTGATAAAGAGGAGGTATTAGAAAGGCTGACTGTACTTTAAGTTGATAAATCACCAGGACCGGATCAGATGCGCCCGATGATACGAAGAAAAAGGTAGAAATTGTGGAGGCACTGACCATCATCTTCAATCTTCCTTAAACATGGGGGTGGTGCCAGAGGACTGGAGAATTGCTAATGTTCCTTCAAAAAAGGTTTAAGGATAAACCCAGCAACTACAAGCCAGTCAGTTTAATCTCAGCGGTGGGAAAGCTTTTAGAAATAATAATACAAAACAACATTAGCAGTTACTTGGACAAGTGTGGATTAATTAAGGAAAGCTAGCATGGATCTGTTAAGGGAAATGTTGTTTAATTAACTTGACTGAGTTTTTTGATGACGTAACAGATAGGTTGATGAAGATAATGCAGTTGATGTGTTAATGGAATTCCAAAAGGCATTTGATAACTGGCATAACTGGCTTGTCAGCAAACTTAAAGCCCATGGAATAAAAGGGATAGTGGCAGCATGGATATGGAATTGGTTGAGTGGCAGGAAACAGGGGGTGGTGGTGAATGATTGTTTTTCGGACTGGAGGAAAGTATATATTGGGGTTCCCCAGTGGTCAGTATTAGTATTTTCTTGATCTATATTAATGACCTAGACTTGGGTGTTCAGAGCACAATTTCAAAATTTGCAGATGATACAAAACGTGTAAATATTGTGAACTGTGAAGAGGATCGTGATAAACATCAAGAGGAAAAAGACAGGCTGGCCGAATGGACGGACACGTGGCAGATGAAATTTAATGCAGAGGGTGTGAAGTGATACATTTTTGTAGGAAGAAGGAGGAGAGGCAATATAAAATAAAGGATATATCTCTAAAAGGGATGCAGGAGCAGAGGGACCTGGGGTTATAAGAGCACAAATCGTTGATGGTGGCAGGGCAGGTTGAGAAAGTGGTTAATAAGGCATATGGGATCCTGGGCTTTATAAATAGAGGCATAGATTGCAAAAGCAAGGAGGTTATAGTGAACCTTTACGAAATACTGGTTCGGCCTCAACTGGAGTATTATGTCCAATTCTGGGCTTCACAAAGGTGTGAAGGCATTAGAGAGGGTGACGAAAAGATTTACGAGAATGGTTCCGGGAATGAGGGACTTCAGTTAAGTGGATAGATTGGAAAAACTGGGGTTGTTCTCCTTAGAGAAGGTTTGAGAGGAGATTTGATAGAGGTGTTCAAAATCATGAGGGATCTGGACAGAGTAGATAAGGAGGAACTGTTCCCATTGGCAGAAGGGTCAAGAACCAGAAGACACAGATTTAAGGTGAATGGCAAAAGAACCAAAGGCGACATGAGGAAAAGCTTTTTTTATGAAGTGAGTGGTTAGGTGGGCACAGATTCAATTGTGGCTTTCAAAAGGGAATTGGATAATTATTTGAAGAGAAAAAAATTGCAGGACTGCAGGGAAAAGGCAGGGGAGTGGGACTAGCTGAATTTCTCTTGCAGAGAGCCGGCACAGACACGACGGTACAAATGGCCGCCTTCTGTGCTGTAACCATTCTCTGATTCTTTGGCCGGTATTTTGTGAGGCTGCATGAGGCGGGATCGGAGATGGGGGGGCATGGAATATCACAACGAGTGGCACGGGCTCAGCAGGGCGAAGGGCCCGTTGCTCAGCAATCTTCCCTCTGATTGGCCGGCTGCTCTGGTAGGTGGGAATCCCGTCCATTTAAAGTCTTTCGAGGGACGGGGATCCTGTCTCCTAAAACTTTGATTCAAAAAGACCCCAAAGGATCGTTCCAGGGGGGCACGAAAAGGCAGAGGCGGGATGCCTCCTGCCTTTTCGGCCTGGTGCCAAGAGCCCGACCTCCAGAATAAAATCCAGCCCTTTGTGTGCACTTGCACCTAGGAAAAGATTGCCTTTAACAATTAATAGTTTCAGAATATTACCTTTGCAGGTTTTAAATATCTAAAGGATGTAAAGTGAAAAGCAAACAGCGTTATGTTACAATGAATTGTTAAAAAATGTATTCTAGCTATCTAATGAATGTACTTACTCTTACTGCTTCAGCTTTATTATGAAACATTCGTTCCATATTCTTTGCCAGTTTTTTGACAAGCTGGAGACCATCTATTTCCTGAACAGCGACTGTTTTTTCATGCTCTTTATATTTCTATAAGTAAAAAGAAAAGGAGATCAATTAATGCATTTAATACTATTCTTGCTAACAGGTACTGGGGAAAATAATATTTATCTTGTTAGACAGACCTGTCCCCATCTTTTAAACTTCATGTATAAACCTGATTACAACAGTGATTCCACTTCAAAAATGCTTCATTGGTTATGAAACACATTGGTACCTCCTGGAATTGTGAAAGGGAATATGTAAATGTGAGCTTTTTTTTCTTTGATGTAAACTCTGTAGCTTGGATAAATGCTATACAAACACGAATATATTTCTATCAAATTCTTCTCTCCATTTCTTCAATGGTGGCATGAGCTCATTTAAAATAAATGGATTAACTTCTCCTTTAAAAGAATAAAGAACCTGAATTAAGTATGTTTGTAACACACCTAGCCTTATAGATCATCCTGAACTCAGCCACTAGAAACTAAATTCTAATGCAGAATCAACTCCTGCCGTAAACAGGACAGAACCAAAATCTGAAGATATCCATTTAGCATACACACATCCCAAAAATTGGTACTGTTCCATTTTCTTTTTCAAAGGTTAGGCACGTTATAGAAGGCTCAAGCGCACGTAAAATTTCAAAAAGTAGCAGTTGACAGGATGGGCCAGTGTTACAATCCAATTATGATTCACAATTATTACTGAAAGAATTATGCCATAGGATTTCACACTTTAAACAAAAAAAAACTTTGCTGTACAAGAGTTAAACAAAACAAAACACGACAACTTAACACTACAATTTGGAAACACATACTTTAAAATTAAAATCTTAACAGAACATGAAAACTTTTACTTTAAACTCTAAATCTCAACAGTATACTCCTGTTTGACAGTTACTTCCACCCCAAGAGATCCCCTATACTAGGGGTGTCCAACCTTTTCATGTGAGGGGTCACATTATAATTTTGGCCCTACATTGGGGGCCAGTGAGAAAATTTTGGAAATTTATTTTACTATTAATCAAAACACCAAAAAAATTTACATTTTTCTGAACAAGCTTTAAATGAGAAGACTAATTTATTAACGTACTTTCTCGTCACTACATTGAACACTGATTTAGTGAGATACCCAACATTATTTCTGCAAGCAAAAACTGACAATGTTTGCCCGCATGCTTGATGAAGCAATGCAGAGTATTCCGGATAGACATCCATCTGTCAGGAGTGATCCTGATCGCTCTCTCTCCCTTTTTGTGTCTCTCTCTTTCTGTCTTCCTGTCTGTGTGTGTGTGTATCTCTCTCTCTCTGTCTCTGTGTGTGTGGGTGGAATTTTCTGCTCTCTCTCACGGCAGTTTTGGAGGCGGGGCGAGCATAAAATTGGGTGGGATGGTGGCCAGGGTTCCTGCCACCATCCCATCTCGGCCAACAATTAGTCCACTGTGGGAAGGCCTATGAATGGCCTTCCCATCCCACCGCCAATTGAGACCCTCAACTGGGTAATTAACCCCCAATTAAGGGCCTCTACCTGTCGCAGCCGCAATTACCCATGCAGCGGGCAGCCCTGCCTCCGCACGGGAAACACAACACAGAAAACCGTGCGGGCTGTTTCCTGGCTTTGGTGGGGGGGGGGGCCTCTTATTCAAAGACACATTACCTGAATGCGGGACCTAGCATCAGGAAGGAGGGGGCGCACTGAGAGCCACCCCCCCCTGCCCTTGCTGCCGACCCCCTTACCCCCCCCCCCCCCCCACCCCACATGACCCCTTCCATCCTGACCTACCTGAGGCCTGAGGCCCCTTGGCCTCCAGGATGGTCATCTGCAGCAGCTCTACAAGGGAGGGACTTCCAGCGATGGGGTCCTAAATCCTATGGAAGGCCCACCGCTGTCCACCTTAATGCCTGATTGTCATTTTCTCCCGACGTCGAGATCCTCGCTGTCAGTGTAAAATCCCCCCCCCCCCCCCGTCCCCCTCTCTCTGTCTCTCTCTCTCGTTCTGTCTCTGTCTCTCTATGTTTTTGTCTCTGTCTGTCTGTGTGTATGTCTTTCTCCTCCTTCCTCTGTGTCCTCCCCCACCCCCTGCTTCTAGGGCCTGGTTAGCCCAGCACCCTACTCCCATTTATCCCAGCACCCTGCTCCCAGAGCCAGGTTACCCTGGCACTTTGTTCCCATAGCCCAGGCCTGTGCCCTGCCACCGCCTCAAGTAGCCCCTCCTTGGAGATGTCGGAGATGAAGAGCCCAGGGCCCAAGCCCCAGGCCAGGTCCGTACACAGGCAGAGACAGTGTTGAGCCTGGGGCCTGAGCTCAATGCTGGAAAGGCCACACTGGGAATGGAGTTCGGGCAGGAAGCACCAACAGACAGGCAGCTCAGCCCAGGTGATGTCATCTTATTAAAGGAGCCAGAACATCAAGTACTGAAGAGCTTCAGCCATCTTGACAAAGGAGGTCATGTGCACTGAGGCATCTCCACCAAGTCAGTAAAAGGAGCTGCAGTTGTTGTCAGTCACAGACAGTTTTGGCAGGCCAGAAGAAGCCAATGGTGGATTTCCAGCAGCAACTTCTCATCCTTGGTGGGCCGGATGGCAACCTTTGCTGGGCCGGATTCTGGTCCACAGGCTCCATATTGGACAACCAATGCAGGCTCAAAAGACTGGTGTGACAGAAGTGGGTTCCAGTTTGTGAGGCACTGGCGCCAGTGCTGGGGAAAGTGGTGGCTGTACCGTTGGGATGGTCTACACCTGAACTGTGCTGGGGCTGGTGTTTAGGCGAGCCGCATAACTAGGGAAGTAGAGAGGGTTTTAAACTGAATAGTGGGGGTAATTAATCAAATTTGGGAAGATCTGGTAAATCAAGGAGTAGAAACAAGGCAAGAGAGAAAGGTATTAATATAGGAAACGATAAACAGACTGTGACATGAAGGGACAGAGCATACAAATCTAAGAGTAAATCAACAGATAAGGCTAGAGGTTACAAAAATCATAAAAGGACAAAACTAAAGGCTCTGTATCTGAATGCACGTAGTATTCGAAACAAAACAAATGAAGTGAGAGCGTAAAGAGAAACAAATAAGTACGATCTGATAGCCATTACAGAGACATGGTTGTGGTTGCAGGATGACATAGATTGGGACCTGAATATTGAAGGGTACATGGCATTTAGGAAGGACAGGAAGCTAGGAAAAGGTGGAGGGGTAGCTCTGTTAATTAATAATGGTATTAGTGCAATAGAGAGGGATGACCTTAGTTCAGGAGACCAGGATGTAGAAGTAGTTTGGGTAAAGATGAAAAACCATAAAGGTAAGAAGTCACTTGTGGAAGTGTGTACAGGCCACCTAACATTAACCACACTGTAGGATGGCGTATAAAGGAAGAAATAATAGCAGCTTGTCAGAAAAGTGCAGCGATAATTATGGATGATTTTAATCTACATATAGACTGGAAAAATCAGATCAACAGAGGTAGTCTGGATGAAGAGTACTTACAATGTTTTTGGGATAATTTCTTGGAACAATACATTCTGGAGCCAACCAGAGAGCAGGCTATACTAGACCTGGTATTGTGCGACAAAATAGGATTAATTAATGACCTCATAGTTAAGGCGCCCCTAGGTAGCAGAGATCATAATATGATGAATTTTACAGTCAATTTGAGGGAGAGAAGAGTGGGTCCAAGACAAGTATTTTAAACTTAAATAAAGGCAATCATAAGGGCATGAAAGCAGAGCTAGCTAAAATGAACTGGCAAATTAGATTAAGGGATAAGTCAATAGAAATGCAGTGGCAGATATTTAAGGGAATATTTCAGAATACACAGAATAGATACATTTCAATGAGAAAGAAAGATTCCAAGGGTGGGGCCTGCCATCCATGGTTAACTAAAACAGTTAAAGACAGTATCAAACTTAAAGAAAAAGTCTATAATTGCACAAAGATGAGGCAGGTCAGAAGATTGGACAGAATATAAAAAACAGCAAATAATGATGAAAGGATTGATAAGGAAAGTAAAATTAGAGTATGAGAGAAAGCTAGCCTGAAATATAAAAACAGATAGTAAGAATTTCTATAGATATTTAAAAAAGAAAAGAGTGAACAAAGTGAGCATTGGTCCTATAGAAAGTGAATCTGGGGAATTAATAATGGATAATAAGGAGATGGCAGATGAATTGAAGAGATATTTTGCATCGGTCTTCACTATTAAGGATACAGGTAACATCCCAGTATTAGTTGTAAGTCAGGAAATGGAAGGGAGGGAGGAACTCAAGAAAATTACAATCACCAGGGAAGTGGTGCTGAACAAATTGTTGGATCTGCAGGCTGACAAGTCCCCTGGTCCTGATGGACTTCATCCTAAGGTGTTAAAAGAATTGGCTAGTGAGATAGTTTATGCGTTAATTTTAACTTTCCAAAATTCCCTAGATTCGGGGAAGGTTCCGTTAGATTGGAAAATAGCGAATGTAACTCCTTTATTCAAAAAGGGAGGGAGACAGAAAGCAGGAAACTACAAGCCAGTTAGCTTAACATTTGTCTTGGGGAAAATGTTAGAAGCTATTATTAAAGACGTTATAGCAGGGCATTTAGAAAAATTCAAGGTAATCAGGCTGAGTCAACATGGTTTTGTGAAAGGGAAATCATGTTTAACCAATTTATAGGAGGTTTTTGAGAGAGTTATTTGTGCTGCGGATGAAGGGGAACCGGTCAATGTATTGTTACTTAGATTTCCAGAAGGCATTTGATAAGGTGCCACATAAAAGGTAATTGCAGAAAATAAAAGCTCATTGTGTAAGGGGTAACATATTGGCATGAATAGAAGATTGGTTAGCTAACAGGAAACAGAGTAGGCATAAATGTATAATTTTCTGGTTGGCAAGATGTAACGAGTGGTGTGCCACAGGGATCTGTGCTGGGGCCTCAACTTTTTACAATTTATATAAATGACTTAGATGAAGGGACCGAAGGTATGTTTGCTAAATTTGCTGATGACACAAAGATAGGTAGGAAAGTAATTTGTGAAGAGGACATAAAGAGGCTACAAAGGGATATAGATAGGTTAAGTGAGTGGGCAAAGACTTGGCAAATGGAGTATAAAGAGGGAAAGTGTGGAATTGTCCATTTTGGCAGGAAGAATTTTTTAAAAAGCATATTATCTAAATGGTGAGGGATTGCAGAGCTCTGAGATGCAGAGGGATCCGGGTATCCTAGTGCATGAATCGCAAAAGGTTACAATGTAGATACAGCAAGTAATTAGGAAAGCACATAAAATGTTATCGCTTATTGTGAGGGGAATTTAATACAAAAGCAGGGAGGTTATGCTTCAGCTATACAGGGCATTGGTGAGACCACATCTGGAGTACTGTGTACAGTACTGGTCTCCTTATTTAAGGAAGCGTAAATGCGTTGGAGGCAGTACAGTGAAGGTTTACTGGACTAATACCTGGAATGGGCGGGCTGTCTTACGAGGAAAGATTGGACAGCCTCAGCTTGTATCTGCTGGAATTTAGAAGAGTAAAATTGATTGAAACATATACTTGATTGAAACATAAAAGATCCTGAGAGGTCTTGATAGGGTGGATATGGAAAGGATGTTTCCCCTTGTAGAAGAATCTAGAACTAGGGGTCACTGTTTAAAAATAAGGGGTCGCCCATTTAAGACAGAGATGAGGAGAAATTTTTTCTCTCAGAGGATCGTAAGTCTTTGGAATTTTCTTCCTCAAAAGGCGGTGGAAGCAGAGTCTTTGAATATTTTTAAGGCAGAGGTAGATAGAATCTTGATAAGCAAGGGGGTGGACGGTTATAGGGGGTAGGTGGAAATGTAATCAGTTCAGCCATGAACTTATTGAATGGCAGAGCAGGCTCGAAGGGTTGAGTGGCCTACTCCTGCCCTTAATTCATATGTTTGGAATCTGCCCGATACGTTACAGGGTCTTGGCAATTTGTTTACTTCTCCTGGGGCCAATCTAAAGTATGCCACAGCTCTTAGAAATTTGCTTCAATTTTCTTTAATTTCTCAGCTGTCTTCTGAGGTATGCGATCTCCTGGGGATTCTCCCTCTAGATTCTGCTAGGCAACTCTCCAGTTCTCTTACAACACCTTAAGAATCTGGACTTCCCAGATTGAGCCTGGACCTTACTCAAAACAGAAACAACTCTGGTTCCCGATGGCCACTCTGTTCCTGAGTCCAGCAGCTCCTAAAGACAACTGCCTTCTCTGTGACTAACTGCCTGTCTCTGTCAGCAAGCACAGAGATCAAAAACCACCTGCCAAAAGGCATCTCCCTGCATCATCTATCTCCATAACCATGTGGTACGTGTGGGATGTCCCAGATAGCAATTTAAACTAATTACTTCCAACGACAAACATCTCCTTGATTTCTGATACCCACATGAATAATTGATATTGCTAACAATGACAGAACCATCTTTTCCAGACTTTCTGGTTCTAACTCCCAACTAAATGAGTCCACCTGCTGTTTTATGGCTCTGATCTCTCTAACGCCATCTCTGTAAGCACGCATGGAGATATCTTTGACCTTTAAATCTTGGGTGGTCTGCAATCTTTTGAAATTCTTACAGCTCCACATTTAATTGCCCAAAACTAAAAGTGACCTATAAAATAATATTAATACAAACCATGAACCAGGGCTTTATAACAAGAGTGATGAGGTGATGAAGTGATGAGGTGGTACATGGCAATTGGTCATGTGCTGCCATCAGTGATTACAGTTCAAGTCTTGATAAAACTCATCTGCATGAGCACAAACATAAAATCTTCCATGAACCAGGGCAATCGAGCAATGTAACAGAACAAAATTGTTTATTTTTCCTTTCCATTATTCCTTAATGTTTTTAAGAGTGGTAACCTGGTGCAGTTTTATGAATTCAGCTGAAAATGGGTTTATGACAAAAATTAGCATTTTTAGCAACTGTGTCCAGACCTCCACCTGTGAGTAACCAGATTTAAAATCACTGAAGTTGACTTTTAAAAAAACTGTACTGAACCATATATTAGTTGCATTGGTGTCAACCAGTCACATTGGGCTGAATTTTACCAGCCCTCGACACTGTGGTTGCGGCGGGGGGCTGGGGGGCCGTGAAATTCAGCAGTGAGAGGCCCGCCTTGACCCCCAATGTCAAGAAGGGCCCTCTACGTTATCGGGGGCGGCCACTCCGTCCCCTCTATCGCGGTGACTGTGCAGCGGTTCTTCCGTGTCGGAAGGCTGCTGCTCTCACAGCGGGCCGCCGCAGTGCGCAATGTGCTGATAAAAGTAGGCCTATTTTTTAGAAAATTGGAGAAAAAAAATTGATGTGAGAAAACTTTTAAAATGTGCCTACTAGTGCCTGTGTACCAAAGAAAATGAGAGCAATTTGAAGAGCCTTTCCTAACCACAGCAATCACCAGAAGCTTGGAAGGTCAACTTGGTTTTGTGGACAGGGTCGGAGTCAGGCAAACTGAATCTTAAACCAGTGTAGAAGATTGCGGGAGCCACAAATCCAAGTGGTTTTGGGTGTTACGCAATTATGTTTAAAATTCCCTAACCTTTTGTGCTGGTTTGGCCAAATGCCCTGGAACCTGGTCACAAAACTAGTAGAAACAAGCAGAAACGCAACCCAATTGTGTTTAAAAATGCTGATCTTGTGCATTTTTTGTGGCTTGGGAATTTTATCTAATTTTGGGAGAGATGGGGAGAAAGTTTGCAGAACTTTCTTTCGTGGGAAACTTAAACATTGGAAGAGCTCTTGCAATTTGTGAGTTATTTTTGGGCCACCATGGAACCCGAGTGGCTCAGTCCCCACCCCTCCAGAAGATACACCTGTGAAAATGTTTTGCATATGGAGGCGGTCAAAGGAAGCAGAGAGGAGCAAGTGTGATTCTAGTCAATGGTAGCCCCTAGGATGTTGATAGTGGGGGATTCAGCGATGGTAATGCCATTGAATGGTTAGATTCTCTCTTCTTGGAGATGATCATTGCCTGGCACTTATGTGGCGCGAATGTTACTTGCCACTTATCAGCCCAAGCCTGGATATTGTCCAAGTCTTCCTGCATTTCTGCATTGACTGCTTCAGGGGAGCCACGAATGGTGCTGAACAATGTGCAATCATCAGCGAACATCCCCACTTCTGACCTTATGATTGAAGGAAGGTCATTGATGAAGCAGCTGAACATGGTTGGGCCTAGGATGCTACCCTGACGAACTTCTGCAGTGATGTCCTGGAGCTCAGATGATTGACCTCCAATAACCACAACCATCTTTGCGCTCGGTATGACTCCAGCCAGCAGAGGGTTTTCCTCCTGATTCCCATTGACCTCAGTTTTGCTAGGGCTCCTTGATGCCATACTTGGTCAAATGCTGCCTTGATGTCAAGGGCAGTCACTCTCACCTCACCTCTTGAGTTCATCTCTTTTGTCCATGTTTGAACCAAGGCTGTAATGAGGTCAGGAGCTGAGTGGCCCCGGCGGAACCCAAACTGAGCGTCACTGAGTAGGTTATTGCTAATCAAGTGCCGCTTGATGGCACTGCTGATGACACCTTCCTTCACTTTACTAATGATTGAGAGTAGACTGATGGGGTGGTAATTGGCCAGGTTGGACTTGTCCTGCTTTTTGTGTGCAGGACATACCTGGGCAATTTTCCACATTGCAGGGTAGATGCCAGTGTTGTAGCTGTACTGGAACAGCTTGGCTAGGGGCACGGCAGGTTCTGGAGCACAGGTCTTCGGTACTATTGCCGGAATATTGTCAAGGCCCATCGCCTTTGCAGTATCCAGTGCCTTGAGTCGTTTCTTGATACCAAGTAGAGTGAATCGAATTGGCTGAAGTCTGGCATCTGTGATGCTGGGGACTTCAGGAGGAGGCTGAGATGGATCATCAACTCGGCACTTCTGGCTGAAGATTGTTGCAAATGCTTCAGCCTTATCTTTTGCACTGATGTGCTGGGCTCTGCCATCATTCAGGATGGGGATATTTGTGGAGCCAACTCCTCAGGTTAGTTGTTTAATTGTCCACCACCATTCACGACTGGATGTGTCAGGACTGCAGAGCTTAGATCCAATCCGTTGGTTATGGGATCACTTAGCTCTGTCTATCGCATGCTTCTTACGCAGTCAGTCCTGTGTTGTAGCTTGACTAGGTTGACATCTCATTTTGAGGTATGCCTGGTGCTGCTCCTGGCATGCTCTCCTGCACTCTTCATCGAACCAGGGTTGGTCTCCTAGCTTGATGGTAATGGTAGAGTGGGGGATACGCCGGGCCATGAGGTTACAGATTGTGGTTGAGTACAATTCTGCTGCTGCTGATGGGCCCACAGCGCCTCATGGATGCCCAGTTTTGTGTTGCTGGATCTGTTCGAAATCTATCCCATTTAGCACGGTGGTAGTGCCACCCAACACAAGGGAGGGTATCCTCAATGTGAAGGCGGGACTTCGTCTCCACGACGACTGTGCGGTGGTCACTTCTACCAATACTGTCATGGACAGATGCATCTGCGGCAGGCAGATTAGTGAGGACGAGGTCAAGCATGTTTTCCCCTCTTGTTGGTTCCCTCACCACCTGCCACATACCCAGTTCAGCAGATATGTCCTTTAGGACTCGGCCAGCTCGGTCAGTAGTGGTGCTACCAAGCCACTCTTGGTGATGGACATTGAAGTCTCCCATCCAGAGAACATTCTGTGCCCTTGCCACCCTTAGTGCTTCCTCCATGTGCTGTTCAGTAACTTACCCAGTAAACCAAAATACATTTGGAAGAAAGACCCAATTGGAGAAAGCACATTCTAGGAAAGTAATAAATCCCATCCCAGGCTGAGAAAATACAAGCCTGTGGAGGCACTGGCCATACTTTTTCAGTCTTCATAGACTCTGGGGTGGTGCCAGAGGACTGGAGAATTGCAAACGTTACACCCTTGTTCAAAAAAGGGTGTAAAGATAAACCCAGCAACTACAAGCTAGTCAGTTTAACTTTAGTGGTGGGGAAACCTCCAGAAAAAATAATTCGGGACAAAATTAATAGTCACATGGACACATGCGGGTTAATTAAGGAAAGCCATCATGGATTTCTTAAAGGAAATTCATGTTTAACTAGCTTGCTGGAGTTTTATTGAGGCGGTAACAAAGAAGGGTGATGAGGGCAATGCTGTTGATGTGGTGTACATGGACTTTCAAAAGGCATTTGATAGAGTGCCACACAACAGACTTGTAAACAAACTTATAGCTCATGGAATGGCACAGTGGCACAGTGGTTAGCACCGCAGCCTCACAGCTCCAGTGACCTGGGTTCAGTTCTGGGTACTGCCTGTGCAGAGTTTGCAAGTTCTCCCTGTGACTGTGTGGGTTCCCACCAGGTACTCTGGTTTCCTCCCACAGCCAAAGACTTGCAGGTTGATAGGTAAATTGGCCATTGTAAATTGCCCCTAGTGTCAGTAGGTGGTAGGAGAATTGAGGGAAGGTGGGGATGTGGTAGGGAATATGGGATTAAATGTAGGATGAATATAAATGGGTGGTTGTTGGTCGGCACAGACTATGGTGAGCCGAAGGGCCTGTTTCAGTGCTGTATCTCTCCAGGACTCTAGGAATAAAAGGGACAGTAGCAACATGGATGAGTGACAGGAAACAAAGAGTAGTGGTTCATGGATGTTTTTCAAGTTGGAGAAAGGTTTGTAGTCGAGTCACCCAGGGTTCAGTGTTGGGACCCTTGCTTTTCCTGATATATATTAATGATCTAGGCCTTGGTGTACTGAGCACAGTTTCAAAGTTTGCAGATGATATGAAACTTGGAAGCATTGTGAACTGTGAGGAGGATAGTGTCGTTCAAAAGGACATAGGCAAATTGGTGGAACGGGCAGACAGGTGGCAGATGAAATTCAATGCAGAGAAATGTGAAGTGATTCATTTTGGTAGGAAGAACATGGAGAGACAATATAAAATAAAGGGTACAATTCTAAAGGGGGTGCAGGAGCAGAGGGACCTGGGTGCATATGTGCATAAGTGATTGAAGGTGGAAGGGCAGGTTTGAGAGAGGTTAATAAAGCATACAGTATCCTAGGCTTTATTAATAGAGGCATAGAGTACAAGAGCGAGGAAGTTATGTTGAACTTGTATAAGAGGGCATTGGGGAGAGTACAGAAAAGATTCACGAGAATGGTTCCAGGGATGAGTAACTTCAGTTATGAGGATAGATTGGAGAAGTTAGGGCTGTTTTCCTTGGAGAAGAGAAGACTGAGAGGTGATTTGATGGAGGTATTCAAATCATGAGGGGTCCAGACAGAGTAGATATAGAGAAACTGTTCCCACTTGTGAAAGGATCGAGAACGAGAGGGCATAGATTTGAAGTATTTGGTAAGAGAAGCAAAAGTGACATGAGGGGAAACATTTTCACGCAGAAAGTGTTTAAGGTCTGGAATGCACTGCCTGAAAGTGTGGTAGAGGCAGGTTCAATTGAAGCATTCAAAAGGGAATTAGACTGTTATATGAAAAGGATGAATGTACAGGGTTACAGGGAGGAGGTGGGGAATGGAACTGAGTAAATTGCTCTCTCGGAGAATGTGCGGACACGATGGGCTAAATGGCCTCCTTTTGCACAGTAACAATTCTGAGATTCTGTGATTTAACTGGACAAGTAATATGATGTATGTATATGTTTAAATATTTGAGTAAATTATTTAAAGTTTTATGTGATTGTTGTTTGTTAAGGTGTGCATGTTATAGAATGGTTACAGCACAGAAGGAGGCCATTCGGCCTCATGTCCGTGCCTGCTCTCTGCAGGAGCAACTCAGCTAGTCTCACTCCCCCGACTAATGCAGTTTGTTAGCTGAGAAAACAACATGATTGATCAAAGAAATTGGGAACTAAATTGTTCGGGCAATTTGATTATAATCATTTAGTGATGGCTGTTGATTTCTGATTGGTACCTTTGAGAAAGAAATAAGCAATTTGATTAGTTTGTTTTGTGTGGTTTGCTGATTTCTGACTGGTAGTTTTTCCTACCTTTTAATAATTGAGAATAATCAGCATGCTCAGATTGTCTCAGACACAAGTGTGATGGATACTTTGCTTTCGAAGCATCACAAATGCCAACGGCAATTTGCATTCAATAAAAACTTAGCCCACATTCAAAATTTTCTATCCAACCTTTTAAATACTTGGAATAAAAACAAGAAATGCTGGAAATACTCAGCAGGTCTGGCAGCATCTGTGGAGAGAGAAGCAGAGTTAACGTTTCAGGTCAGTGACCCTTCTTCAGAATTGAACAGAACAAAAGATTCTTCAGAATGTTCTCAAGAAGGGTCACTGACCTAAAACGTTAACACTGCATCTCTCTCCACAGATGCTGCCAGACCTGCTGTGTATTTCCAGCATTTCTTGTTTTTATTTCAGATTTCCAGCATCCGCAGTATTTTGCTTTTATTTTAAATATTTGGTATTTTTTCCAACATGAAATTCATTTTCAGCTCACACCTGTTCCTAATTGCTAAATGTTATGATCTTACTTTTTTTTAAAATCTGCAGTGTGCCTTTAAGGCATACTGCTTTAAGAACAAGCAAGCCTCAGGAATTACTAAGAAGATGCATCTTGGTTGGCGTTGGATACAACCATATGGAGAGGGAACCTACCAGCTTGAAAGAATGCATCCTGGTTACCCGGCAACAGCCATTCGGAGAACAAGGACAAAGATACAATGTTGCCGATTGACTTTTGAAAAACTAGCTAAAAACTGGCTTTTGACAGACACAGTTAACAGACAGACACAGACAGCTGTTCTGCCAGCATAAACTGAAGGAAAGAGAGCTCTCCCTCGGTTTATTTAAACCCTATTTATTACTCCCTCAGAATTCTGATAAATCAAGCCATATTAATTTCTTAAAATAAAATAACTAAATTATTTTAACTATTGAATTGTAATTGCTGAATTCATCGCTGGAAGAAGAAGAGCATCACTTCAACTGGAACTAGACGACTGACTGTCCTACTGTGGAAGAACCTATTTCCACCCCCCCCTCCCCCCGTTGGACGGCTGTGAGGACTTCAAGCAACCTTGGACTGTTCCACATTGGAAGATTCCACTTCGTCAGGAGCGTAAATCTGCAAGGACACTCATTTTCTATTTTAAATGTTGTTTATATCTTAGTAGGGTTTAAGAATTTAGTTTTTCTAATTTAACAATTAATTTGTTGATCTAAAGACACAGTTTGGTTAGCCTCATTCGAGGGTTAATGGATGGTCAATTTGGCTGTGGTTTTCTTTAATTTGGAAAGTTTAAAGTGATGTGTAAGGCAATTTGTGGAGTGGCGGGATTGATTTGACAGTGCATTGCTCCCACCACAGTCAGAATCGCATATTTTGATTGGGGGCTTTGTCTTGAGCGGTCGGTCGTAATTTTCAGCACACACCTGTTCCTAATTGCTCTATATAACAAAAATAGACCACGCCAGATGTAACTTTTAACTTGAAATTCACTCAAGTTTCAATCTAAATGACGCCTGGACTTTATGGCAGGTTTTCCTGTCTCCCCTACTACCCCTGTAGTGGACAAGAACAGCACACCCAAAATGCACTGCTCCTTCCTGCCCAGGCCCAGGAGTGCCAAGATTTCCTCTTCTGGATCATTTACACAAATGCCACTTCCCACCTCATTTAAGTGGCTCCATTTGGCCTCCACCCTCTGCAGCACAGGCCAAGCTCCATGCCCGAGAAATCCTAGGGTTACATGAAATGGCCAGCAACTTGATAAACTAAGTCTTCCCCCCACCCCCACTGCCTTTTCCTGACCTTTGAACCTGGGGAACTGGATGTTCCTAAATCAAGAGACAGGATAATCAGCTCCATCATTTAAACATTCTTGCAACAGTTGACCTACATGAGTGGATGTAAGTTATTATAGCTAAAGTAAAAGTTCAATAACAAAGAAAGAGTTAACAAAAGCTTCTTTTGATTCTTTGGTCCAAAAAATTGTGTCAGATCAATTCCAAGTTTGTTATTGACCTTGTGAGCTAAACCTTATAATCTATTAAAAGTGATTGATAGTGGTACTACATACAGCTTGAACAGTATGCATCATTTGTTTAATGATTCCTTTAATTGTGTAATACATTAAATTTACAGGATAATTTAACACTTCTAATAGATTTATAATGTTGCTTGTGTGAATTAAAAATGAATACATATCTCTCAAACTTCAATCGCACTGTTTCAGTTCAGTCAGGACAATGCAAGAAAAGTACTGGACCTGCGTATTATACCGTCTACTTGTTTTGTCATTTTCAATTTTTATACCACAGTTACGCTGATAACAGTTCAAGTAAAATTCTGTTATACATGTAATATAAAGCAAGTTACGTTGGCTGTCGTAGCACCTATCATACTTCAAAGGAATTGTTTTATCAAATATTTATCGCCTATAAAGAATGATAATCGATTCAGATGTTAGAAATGTATGTACTTCTAAACAAGTTACAGTCATGGGCCCAATTTTAACCCATTCACTTACAGAGTTAAAATTGGGCCCCATCATGTTCTTCCACCAAAACAATATTCATTACTCTCTAATTTCCTCCCAAATCTCTCTTTTTGTGCTGTAGTCACTTTCTTATGCAGCTAACAGCCGCATTTTATTCCAGTGACGGGGATCCTGGCGGTGGGCCAGAAGGCAGGGGGAAAACCGTCTCAGCCCTCGGTCGCACCCTCACAGCTATCTAACGGCAGACAGCCAATTAACTATCCACCATTGAGCCGTGCCTTTAAAGGACAATCTCCCACCTCCCGAGCTGCCAGCCAATCGGGACCCACAGCTCTGCAGTACCAGCAATGTCACCAGGAGCAGTGGCCACTGCCGGTACTGTAGGAGGGGCTGCAGTACGGAGACAGGAGAAGACCTCGAGAGAGGTAAGTGGAATTGGGGTCACTGGAGCCATTCAGGAAGGCCTTGGTGACAGGGTGGGGGTGGGGGTGTTGCTGAGGGTGGGATCTTCCTGGGGGAAGGTGATCACCACCGGGGTGCTCCAAAAGGAGGGACTCCCCTGATCCCACTAGGACACTGCCAGGCTTTACCTGGTGGTATCTCCTCATGCTGGGGGTGGGGGTCCCTCTGCCTTCTTCAAAATTGAGGTGGAAACAGGAAGAGGCCCTTAAGTATTGGCCACTTAAAGACCTCAACTAGCCTGGGGTGGCAAGGCCATCCTCGACCTTTCCTGCCCCAGACAAAATGGCAGGTGGGCCGGATAGCTTCGGGAACGGCACCCCTGACATTTTTTTTGCCCTGCCCCCTCCTTGCCCACCTCCAAGGGCAGGATAAAATCTGACCTGGTCTTTTCCCATTAATATAGAGAACACCCCCAAGACTCTATTTTGTTCCCCTCTATGTTCCACCTTCAGACCAGTGTCTTCCTCCAGTCATAATCCAACCCAGACCACTCCTCTGCAGGGGATTCTAGTCTGCATTTACCGATCTGATTGCATCCTTACAACCTCCAGTCCACTCACATGCAATAGCTGAATCATTGCATTGTGACCTACATGCCCTTCAATGGGGCATTGAAAGTTTTGTTTATATCAGTTCGTCAAGAATAGTTTGTTCATGTCTCTCACATGTCTGATCAACACCTACCATCTCTCACCTCTGATGGGTCGCCCTTAGTCCTTCTTAGAATCATTGAAATTACAGCTCAAGAGGAGCGCAATTTTAATCCACTGAGCTGACCTCTCCTCATATAATTTTATATTCTGCAAACTATATCAGAACGTAATGGTGATGACAATAAATAATTGTATAGCGCAGTTTTACTCAGCATTGAAAATTAATTTACTTATAATACTTTTCTAATTGTTGAAGTAAAGATCTTAAGTTGCCAGTATTTCCACTGTCCTTCCACATCAGTCATTGAAATCCAGTGTAGAGCTGACCCTCCGGTATCTCAGCCATTCACCCTCCTGAGTAAAACTCCTTTTTGAAATTCTCAATCTGATTTGGCAGCCGTTTCAGCTGGAGCTCACAGAGTACAGCTGAGAAAATTCGTACCCATCCTTTCATAGAAATGTGCAATCACACAGCACAGCATATGGATGCATCTCAAATGATTCCAGAGCTTTTGGACAGAATTCTGCAGAGGGGGCAGATGTCCTGCCATCGAACTCAAAAGCAGTTGGGAGGGGACCTGGGGCTGCATTTTGTCAGTGGTAACCAATTAAGTGGTTGCCACTGGGCTGTCATCCCTACTAAGGACAGTAGCCCTCCCCCAAGAGTTGCCAGTCCAATTATAGGGCCGGAAGATCAGCAGCACCACTTCTAGTGGTGGCCACTGTTAGGCCTACAGCTGAAGGATGAGGCCACATCAATGGCCATGTACTCTTAAAGTCAGGCAAGTAGGGTCTGGGAAGCTGGGGCCAGTCAAGCAGGCCTTAGTAAGGGTGGAGGGGGCATGGTCGCTGAGGACAGGCAGTGCTGTTGCTGCGGGGTGGCCATTGCTCCTGGGACGTCCCTCCCTGGGCCAAAGAGTGCCAAAAAGGAGGCCCCCCGCTGAGCCTGCTGTGAGGCCACCAGGGTTTACCTGGCAGTCTCCTCATTCAGCAGCAGGCCCACTCAATGCGGGCAAAATGTTCCAGGATGCAGGAAGAGGCCCTTAGTTGGCCATTTAAGTGGCTCAATTGGGCTCTGGGCGGGCGGGACATCTGCCACCTTTCTGCCACTGGCAAAATGGCAACCCCACGGGCACACCACCAAATTCAGCCCTTTGTTTCCATTACTCCACGGAGAAAACCCCATTTTCAGCTTTTCTCCATTGTGTAATTCTTTCCAATCATTGTACGAAAAACTTTCTTTTGACATTTGTCCTGAACTAGTCTTCTATATTTGGCATTTAACTTAGGTAGTGTTTCAGGTCTATCTTTTCTCTTATACCTAGCATCTAATACACCTCTATATAAGATGACCATGTATTCGCATCCTTTTAACATTGAAGAGATCAAATTTTTCTAGCCTACCTCATATTCAGTCTTCTGACAATAGGGGATCAGCTCTGTACACTACCTCCAGGGCTTGGATGTTTCTCTTGTGTCTCAATGACCAGAATGGAATACAATATCTTATGTGTGGCCTGACCAAACCACTGTAGTTTCATTATGAAGACCTCAGATTTGTACTTTGTTGATTTGGCACTCTTGTTAATTAATTCAGCATGCTGAAAGCTTTTTGATTAGGGATTAACAATGTCTATGCATGCTAAATGTTATGTGTACTATCACTGCCAGATCATTTTCTGCATCTTCCCAAACTAGTTCAACATAGACTTTTCACTATGAATGCCCAGTTCCGCTGTACTCCAATCCCACCATGATGGTCTGGAGCCCCTCGGTTTCTTCCATGAACGGAGGTCTGACCAGTCCCCAACAACCACCTCCCTAACCCGCCTGCATGAACTAGTTCTTACATTGAACTACTTCTCCTTTGACTCCACACACTTCCTCCAAGTAAAAGGTGCCAGTATGCAATCCATATGGATCCTAGCTATGTCTGCTTTATCGTGCAATAAGTGGAACATTCCTTGTTTCACTCTTATCCAGATCCCCTCCCTTCCCTTTTTTTTGGTATTGGTACACGTTCCTGCTCTCTCCCCAAACTGAAAAGTTCAGCAACTTTGTTTCTAATTTCCACCCCTCATTTGTCTTCATATGATCCATCTCCAACTTTTCCTTTCTCTATCTCCATTTCTTGGGACAGCGTGTCAACCAATATCTACTATAACCCACCAACTTTCACAGCTATCTTGACTACACTTCCTCCCAGGACACTACTCCATTTTCCATCTCATTCACATCTGTCCTGACGGTGTCCCTTCCACACCAGTGCTTCTGTTATGTTTCCCTTTTTTCTCAATCGAGGATACCCCTCCACTATGGATGACAGGACCTCCATCCCAATTCATGCACCTCTGCCTTCCCCTTCAGAACTACAACAGCCTCCACATTCAATGGATCGCCTCCACATTCAATAGATCACCTCCACCATTTCCATTACCTCCAGCGCGCTGCCACCATCAAACACATCTTCCCTTCCCATCCCCTTTCATTATTCCAAAGGGGCCATTCCCTCTGCGACACCCTGACCCATTCTTCTATCATCCCCAGCCCCTAATCCCTTTGCAATGGCAACTTCCTATGAAAGTGCAGGAGATGCAACACCTGTCCTTTCACCTCCTCCTTTCCCACCATCCAGGGCCCCAAAATAATGCTTCTAGCTGGAACAGTAATTTACTTGTATTTCTTTCAATTTGGCAAACTGTATTTGATGCTCATAAGAACATAAGCAGGAGAAGGCCATACAGCCTTCTAACCTGCTCAAGCATTCAATAAGATCATGACTGATCTTTTACATCAAATCTACTTTCTTGTCCTATCCCCATATCCCTTGATTCCCTTAGTGCTCAAAAATCTATCAATTTCAGTTTTGAATATACTCAACGACTGAGCATCTACAGTCCTCAGAGGTAGAGAATTCCAAAGATAGGCAATCCTCTGAGTGAAGGAATTTCTCCTCATCCAGTCCAAAATGGCCTACTCCTAATTCTGAGACTCGAACCCCCCAGTTCTAGACTCTTCAGCCAGAGGAAACAGCCTCTCAGCTCTACCCTATCAAATTCTTTAAGAATTTTATATGTTTCAATGAGATCACCTCTTATTCTTCTAAACTCCAGAGAACATTGGCCCATTCGATTCAATTTCTCCTCATAGAAAAGCACTGTCATCCCAAGAATCAATGTAGTGAACATTTGTGCACCTCTTCTAAAGCAAGTCTATCCTTCCTTAGGTAAGGAGACCAAAATTGTACACAATACTCTAGGTGTAATCTCACCAAAGCCCTATATAAATGCAGCAAGACTTCTTTATTCCTATACTCCAACCTCCCTGTGATAAAGGTTAACATACCATTTGCCTTCCTAATTGCTTGCTGTACCTCATGTTAACTTTCTGTGATTCAGGAACAAAGACACCTAAATCCCTTTGAATTCTAACATTTACTAGTCGTTCACCTTTTAAAAAATATTCTACTTTTCCATTCTTCTGACCGAAGTGGATTTTTGCACACTTTCCCACATTATACTCCATCTGCCATCTTCTTGCCCAATCATTTAACCCGTATGTCCCTTTACAGTCTCTTTATGTCCTGCTCACAGCCAGCTTACTTTCCCACCTAGCTTTCTATCTTCAGCAAACTTGGATATGATACACCTGGTCCTCTCAATTAACTCATTGATATAGATTGCAAATAGCTGAGGCCCAAACACTGATCTTTGTGGCATTCCACCAGTTACACCCAGCCATCCCGAAAATGATTCATTTATTCCTACTCTGTTTTCTATTCTTAAATCAATCAATCCTCAATCCATGTGAAAATATTACCTTAATCCCATGAATCCTAATCTTGTGTAACAACATATTGCATTGCAGCTTATGGAATGTCTTCTAAAAATCCAAATATACTCCATCCACTGGTGTCCCCTTATCAACCCTGCTAGTTACACCCTCAAAAAACACTAATAGATTTATCAAACACAATTTAACACAACTGTATTAACTCTGCCTAATCGTAGTGATTTTCCAAGTGCTCTGTTAACACATCCTTAATAAAAGAGTCTAGCATTTTCCCGACAGATGTCAGGCTAATTGACCTGTAGTTTCCTGTTTTCTCTCTCCTTCCTTGCTGGAACAACAGAGTTACATTTGCTACCTTCCAATCCACAGGGACTAATCCAGAATCAAGGAAATCCTGGAAAATCAAAACCAATGCATCCATTATCTTCACAGCCACCTCTCTTAAAACCTCAGGATGTAAGCCAACAGGACCAGGGGGTTTGTTGACTTTTAGCACCAGAAATTTCTCCACAACATTTTCTTTACTATATTAATTACTTTACGTTCCTCACTCTGATTAGCCCCTTGGTTCCCCACACTTTCCAATATGTTATTTATGTCTTCTACTGTGAAGGCAGACACAAAGGCCTTTATTTTGTGAGTTCCCAGAGAAAGGGTCAGAGGCCGGGGTGGGGGTGGGACACAGAATTGTGACAGGAGGCAGAGGGTGCAGGGTCCGTCGCCTCCCCATCACCAAGTGATTTTGTTGGGGGTGGGATTGTCTGACAACAGTCTTTCTGCCCAGAGGCCAATTGAGGCTCTTATGTAGCCTATAACGGCCACTTAAGGGCCTCTTCCCCTCACCGCTGGGATTTAATCAACAGCAGGGGGTGCCTCCGCCACACGGAGAGGTCGCCCAGTAATACGAGTTGCCCTCCCTGCGGGCTTGCGTGGGAGGTCCCTCCTCCATGGGCATTCTGTGGCCCACAGAGGACCTCCACCAGGAAAAATCACCTCCCTGGACACCTACTCCCCCTGCATTTAATGCCCATCCTCCCCCCATCGCCAGGGCTTTTCAGTCTGGCCCCAGCGACCCCACCTCATTTACCTGAGGTCAGGGGCTCCAGCACTGGGCCTGGGTCCAAGGCCTCTGCAGTACCAGGTGTAGCCACCGTTCCCGGTGGTGCTGCCAATACAGCTGAGCTGCCAGCTCTGTGATTGGCCAGCAGCTCTTAGAGGTGGGATCCCCGTCTTGAAATGGACTAGAATCCCAGCACTGGCCACTTCAGTGCTGGAACAACTCAAGATCGTGCTGGGGGGCTCGGAAAGGCTGAGGCAGGGAACCCCCACCTTTTTGGTCTGATGCCAGGAACTCCACTGGCACCACAAAATCCAGCCCAAAATATTTGTTAATGTCTGTACCACTTCCTTATTCCTTATTATAATTTCTCCTTTCTGTGCCATGTTTACTTTCTCTAATCTCTTCCTTTTTATAGACTTGTAAAAGCTTACAATCTGTTATATTTCTTGCTAATTTGCTCTCATTCTATTTTCCCCCATTTTATCACTCTCTTGGTGATTCTTTGCTGATTTTTAAAATCTTCTCAATCCTCAGACCTATTACTCTTTTTGGTAACATTGTAAGCCTCTTCTTTTAATCGTATACTATCCTTAACTTCTCTAGTTAGCCATGGTTGTACCACTTTTCTAGTAGAGTTCTTAATCCTCAAGGGAATGTACATTTGTTAAGAATTATGAAATATTTTGATCAAATGTTTGCCATTGCTTATCTATCATCATATTTTTAATCTAATTTCCCAGTCCACCTCAGTCAATTTGCCTCTCAAACCTCCAGAATTGGCTTTGTTTAAATTTAAGACCCTAATTTCAAACTTAACCACCTCACTCTCAAACTTAATTTGAAATTATTGCACTATTGATTAGGGAGGACATCATGGCAGTACTTAGAGAGGATATCCCGGGGAGAATGTCCAGCGAGGTCATATGGGTAATACTTTGAAATAAGAAAGGGGTGATCACTTTGATGGGATTATACTATAGGCCCCCCAATAATCAGAGGGAAGTGCAGGAGCATATATGGAGGGAAATCACAGATAGGTGTAGGAATTATAGGGTTGTAATAGTAGGTGATTTTAACTTCCCGAATATTGACTGGGACTGCCTTAGTGCTAAGGGATCAGATGGGGAAGAATTTGTTAAGTGTGTCCAGGATAGTTTTCTGAAGCAGAATGTGGATAGCCCTACTAGAGAAGGGGCTAAACTCGACCTCCTCTTAGGAAATGAGGATGGGCAGGTGGTTGATGTGTCAGTGGGGGAGCACTTTGGGACCAGTGACCATAACTCTATTAGCTTCAAGATAGTTATGAAACAGGATAGGACTGGTCCTCAGGTTGAAGTCCTCAATTGGGGGTAGGCTAATTTCGATGGCATCAGACAGGAACTCTCAAAAGTTGAATGGGAGAGGCTGTTTACAGGTAAAGGGATGACTGGCAAGTGGGAGGCTTTTAAATGTGAGATAGGAAGAGTTCAGGGCCGGAATGTTCCTGTTAGATGGAAGGGCAAGGCTGGCAAGTTTAGGGAACCTTGGTTGACGAGGGATATCGAGGGTCTGGTCAGGACAAAGAAGGAGGCATATGTCAGGTATAGGCAGCTGGGATCGAGCGAATCCCTTGAGGAGTATAGGGGATGTAGGACTACATTTAAGAAGGAAATTAGGAGGGCAAAAAGGGGCCATGAGATTTCCCTGGCAGATAAGATAAAGGAGAATCCTAAAAGATTCTTTAAGTATATTAAGAGTAAAAGGGTAGCTCGGGAGAGAGTAGGTCCCCTTAAGGATCAGTGTGGCAATCTATGTGTGGAACCACAGGAAATGGGCGAGGTCTTAAATGAATATTTCTCATCCGTATTTACCATGGAGAAGGTCATGGAAGCTAGTGAGATCAAGGGAGGGAACACCGATATCCTGGAGCATATCAACATTACAAAGGAGGAGGTGTTGGAGGTTTTGAAGCGCATTAAGGTGGATAAATCCCCAGGGCCTGGCCAGGTGTATCCTAGGATGCTATGGGAAGCAAGGGAGGAGATTGCTGGGGCCCTGGCAGAGATATTTGTATCATCATTAGCCACGGGTGAGGTACCGGAAGACTGGAGGATAGCTAATGTTGTGCCTTTATTTAAGAAGGGCAGCAGGGATAAGCCAGAGAACTACAGGCCGGTGAGCCTTACATCAGTGGTGGAAAAGTTATTGGAAGGGATTTTGAGAGACAGGATTTATATGCATCCGGAAAGGCATGGTCTGATTAGGGATAGTCAGCATGGCTTTGTGCGTGGGAAATCACGTCTCACGAATTTGATTGAATTTTTCGAGGAGGCGACCAAGAGGATTGACGAGGGCAGGGCGATGGACATTGTCTACATGGACTTTAGCAAGGCCTTTGACAAGGTCCCGCATGGTAGGCCGGTCCAGAAGGTTCGAACACATGGGATCCAGGGTAAGCTAGCAAATTGGATACAAAATTCGCTTGATGATAGGAGGCAGAGGGTGGTAGTGGAGGGTAGTTTTTCAGATTGGAAGCCGGTGACCAGTGGTGTGCCGCAGGGATCGGTGCTGGGCCCTCTGTTTGTCAGATATATTAATGACTTGGATGTGAATGTAAGGGGCATGATTAGTAAGTTTGCAGATGACATCAAAATTGGTGGTATAGTGGACAGTGAGGAAGGTTGTCTAAGGTTACAACAGGATATAGATCAACTGGGAAAGTGGGCAAGGGATTGGCAAATGGAATTTAACGCAGACAAGTGTGAGGTGATGCATTTTGGGAAGTTAAACCAGGGCAGGACATATACAGTGAATGGCAGGGCCCTGGGGAGTGTTGTTGAGCAGAGAGACCTTGGGGTGCAAGTACATAGTTCCCTGAAAGTGGCAACACAGGTAGACAGGGTGGTGAAGAAGGCATATGGCATGCTTGCCTTCATTGGCCGAGGCATTGAGTACAAGAGTTGGGACGTCATGTTACAGTTGTACATGACGTTGGTTAGGCCGCATTTGGAGTACTGTGTGCAGTTCTGGTTGCCGCTCTTTTGTATCACAGGAAAGATGTGATTAAGCTAGAGAGGGTGCAGAAAAGATTCACAAGGATGTTGCCTGGTTTGGAGAGCTTGAGTTATAAAGAGAGATTGGATAGGCTGGGTCTGTTTTCCCTGGAGCGAAGAAGGCTGAGAGGGGACATGATCGAGGTATATAAAATTATGAGAGGCATAGATAGGGTAGATAGCCAGAGTCTGTTTCCCATGATAGGGGTGACTAAAACTAGAGGGCATAGATTTAAGGTGAGAGGGAGGAGGTTTAAAGGGGATCAAAGGGGTAAATTTTCCACACAAAGAATAGTGGGTATCTGGTATGAGCTGCCTGAGGAGGTGGTGGAGGCAGGAACAGTAGCGACATTTAAGAGGCATCTGGACAGGTACTTGAATGAGCAAGGCATAGAGGGATATAGAATTAATGCAGGCAGATGGGATTAGTATAGATAGGCATTATGGTCGGCATGGACGCGGTGGGCCGAAGGGCCTGTTTCTATGCTGTACGACTCTATGAGTCTAAATTCTCTCATATCATGATCACTTTTCCACAGAGGATCCTTTACTATATAAGATTACTAATTAGCCATACTAGCTGTAAAATAGCCTGTTTGGTTCTTCAACATATATTTTTAGAAAACTGTTTTGAACAGGGCTCAGTCTTGGGTTCCTTGCTGTTTGTGGTATATACGAACATAAGAATTGGAGCAGAAGTAGGCCATTCGGCCCCTCTAGCCTGCTCTGCCATTCAATAAAATCATGGCTGATCTGTTTGTGTCTCGAATTTCACACTCCCATCTACCCCTGATAACTTTTGATTCCCTTTCCTAACAAGATACATATATTAATGAATTGGACTTAAATGTGGGAGGCATGATTGGGAAATTTGCAGATGACACAAATTGGCCATGTAGTTGATAGTGAAGACGATAGCTGTAGACTCCAGAATGATATCAATGGTCTGGTTGAGTGGGCAGAAAAGTGGCAAATGGAATTCAATCCAGAGAAATGTGAAGTAATGCATTTGAGGAGGGCAAACAAAACAAGGGAATACACAATAAAAGGGAGGATATTGAGAGGGGTAGAAGAAGTGAGAGACCTTGGAGTGCATGTCCACAGGTCCCTGAAGGTGGCAGGACAGGTAGATAGAGTGGTTAAGAAGGCATCTGGAACGCTTTCCTTCATTGGCCGAGGTATAGAATACAAAAACAGGGATGAAATGCTGGAACTTCATTTTGGAAGGTCGAATTTGAATGCAGAATACAGGCTTAAAGACAGGATTCTTGGTAGTGTGGAGGAACAGAGGGATCTTGGGGTCCATGTCCATAGATCGCTCAAAGTTGCCACCCAAGTTGATAGGGTTGTTAAGAAGGCGTATGGTGTGTTGGCTTTCATTAACAGGGGGATTGAGTTTAAGAGCCGCGAGGTTATGCTGCAGCTCTATAAGGCCCTGGTTCGACCACACTTGGAATATTGTGTTCAGTTCTGGTCACCTCATTATAGGAAGGATGTGGAAGCTTTAGAGAGGGTGCAGAGGAGATTTACCAGGATGCTGCCTGGACTGGAGGGCATGTCTTACGAAGAAAGATTGAGGGAGCTAGGGCTTTTCTCATTGGAGCGAAGAAGGATGAGAGGTGACTTGATAGCGGGTACAAGATGATGAGAGGCATAGATAGAGTGGATAACAGAGACTTTTTCCCAGGGTGGAAAGGGCTATCACCAGGGGGCATAATTTTAAGGTGATTGGAGGAAGGTTTCGGGGAGATGTCAGAGGTAGGTTCTTTACACAGAGAGTGGTGGGTGCGTGGAATGCGCTGCCAGCGGTGGTAGTAGAAGCAGATACATTAGGAACATTTAAGCGACTCTTGGATAGGTACATGGATGATAGTAGAATGAAGGGTAGGTAGTTAGTTTGATCTTAGAATAGGTTAAAGGTTCGGCACAACATCGTGGGCCGAAGGGCCTGTACTGTGCTGTACTGTTCTATGTTCTATGTTCTAACTGTATAAAACAATGGATCGGCCACAGTTTGTGTATTGCGTACAGTGCTGGTCACCACATTACAGGAAGGACACAATTGCTCTGGAGAGAGTACAGAGGAGATTTACAAGAATGTTGCCAGGGCTTGAAAGTTGCAACTATGAGGAAAGATTGGATAGGCTAGGGTTGTTTTCTTTCGAACACAGGAGGCTGAGGGGTGACTTAATTGAGGTATACGAAATTACATGGGGCCTAGACAGAGAAGACAGGAAGGACTCGTTTCCCCTAGCAGAGAGGTCAAGTACCTGGGGGCACAGATTTAAGGTGATTGGTAGAAGAATTAGAGAGGACATGAGGAAAAACCTTTTCATCCAGAGGGTGGTGGGTATCTGGAATTCACTGCCCGGATTGGTGGTGGAGGCAGAAACCCTCACCTGAAGTGCTGTAACCAGCAGTCTTTGGGTATACAGCCACCATTCATTTGATAAACGTGGCCAAGCCGACGCAAACGTCATTGGCTTAGTAGTGAGTGTATGCTGACGAATTAGCATGCTCCAGGACAGTTGGTACCTTGTCCCTCTAAAGAAATGCCGAGGATACGTCTGAGACAGTGAAGGTGGAAACTGTTCAGCCTTTTCTTCTGCCTAGCATATGTTGTCCAGGTCTCACTAATGTAGAGGAATGCACTGAGGACACAGGCTTGGTGGACTCACAGTTTGGTGTTCTCTGTCAGGTTGCTGTTGTTCCACACTCTCTTACTCGGCTTGGACATAACAACTGCAGCTTTTGCAATGCACGTGTTGATTTCAGCATCAAGTGACAAATTGTTGGTGATTGTAGAGCCTAGATATGTGAAACTATCAACAACCTCCAGCTTCACATTATCAATGCTGATTGATGGCAGTATGGCAATGTCCTGGACCATGACATTTGTCTTCCTGATGTTGATGTTCAAACCATATTCTTTATAGGCATGAGAAAGTCTATCCATTTACCACTGCAAGTGTTCCCCAGTGTAGAATACTAATGCAGCATTATCAGCATAGAGCAACTCTCTGATGAGAACATGCGCACTTTTGTCTTGGATCTCAGGCGGGCAAGGCTGAACAGCTTTCTGTTGGTTCTAGTTCGTAAGTAGACACGCTCTATAGATGAACTAACAGCATATATCAGCAGCAAACAGAAGAATATGTCAAACAGTGTTGGCGCCAGAACGCAACCTTTCTTGACCCCACTGCAGATCTCGAAGGATTCCGATGTTGCCCCCCACTTTTGGCTGACCTTACCCCTCATGTTGTCATGGAAGGAGGAGATCATACTGATCAGTTTTGGCAGGCGGCCAATTTTCTTCAGCAGCTTAAATATGTCACCTGTGCTCGTATGATCGAATGCCTTGGTGAGGTTGATGAAGGCAATTTATAGTGGTCTCCTTTATTCACGGCATTTCTCTCGCAGCTGCCAGAGTGAAAAGATCATGTTGATTGTGGATCTTCCAATTCTGAAACTACACTGGGATTCAGGATAGATGCATTCAGCCAAGATCTGAAGTCTGACAAGGGCAACACGGGCAAATACTTTTCCCATGATATTCAGCAGGAAGATGCCTCAATGATTATTGCAATTGCTGCGGTCATCCTTGTTCTTGTCCAAGGTCACAATCGCTTCACACATGTCCTCAGTTTCTGCCCCCTCCCTCCTGCAGAGGCAGAGGAGATCATGCAGATGTTGCAGGAGTGATGATTTCCTGTGCTTGATGTGTTCAGGTGGTATAGCATCATCACCTGGAGCTTTGCCAATCGCAAGCAAGTCAATAGCTTTGCTAAGCTCATCCACTGTGGGTTCAATATCCAGCTCTTCCATGACAAGCAAGCTCTCTATGGTGTCTACAGCTTTCTTGGTGATGGTGTTTTCCCTGGAGTACAACTCAAGGTAGCGTTCCACCCATCTCTCCATCTGTTTATTGCAGTTGGTGATGACCTCCACTGCCTTTGCTTTCAATGGAGCTGTTTTCTTTGCTGATGGACATGTTGCCTTTTTGATCCTATCAATCATTTTATTTGGTGCTTAAGAGTCTCTGTTCAACAATTGGGCCAAATCCATTGCACCAGGCAAACAAACAAAACAAGCAAAAACAAGAAGATACCAGCTCTTTGATTGGCAAGCTGGATGTCAGGACCATGTGCATGGGGCTGACAGACGACTTGCAGCTGGCCAGCTGGCCGACACTGCCTGTAAGACAGCAGTGATAACATGGAACTTGACATAGCTTCCCGAAAAGAGACATGATTTGCTGAGAGTGGATCACTGAAAGAAAATCATTACACATTCATCTGGCAGGGGAAGAGTTCATAGAAAACACATGAGCAGGTGTAGGCTTTGCTGTAAGGAACTCGCTGCTCTCAATGATAGAACCCCCGACAAATGGTTCAGAACGTGTTCTCTCTATCCGCCTCTCAACTTAAACAGGGCTAGTTAACCTCATCAATATCTATGCTCCAACACTGTGCTCCACTACAGAGAGTAAAGACCAGCTCTATGAGGAGCTTGATATTGCTCTCAGCAGAATTCCTAAGACAGCATATCTTTACCTACTGGGGGATTTCAAAGCAAGAGTGGGTGCGGACCATGAGCCATGGCCCACTTGCCTCAGATATCACGGCACAGGAAGTTGAATGAAAATGGTCAGAGACTACGTGAGCTTTGCTACTACCATGAGCTTTGTGTAACGAACACATTTTTCAGAACAAACCATGCCAGAAGGTGTCCTGGAGACAACCAAAGTCAGGACATTCACACCAGCTGGACCTGATCATCACCAGATTTGGTTCCCTCAGTGGGATCCTCAACACTTGGAGTTACCACAGCACTGACTGCAACATAGATCACTCTCTAGTGTGCACTAGGCTCAGGATGCAACCCTTGAAGCTTTTACATTGAAAGTAGAAAGGCCGTCCTCTTATCAACTTCAGCTGTACTGTATACCCTGATAAGAACCAACAGTTCCTCGACTCAATTGAACAGGCGCTCACCAGCATTCGCACACAGAGTGCGTACCTCAAGACACCATTTACAATACTGCACTCAACATATGGGAAGCAAGAATGGAAAAACGCTGACTGGTTCAAGGCTAACCTCGCTGTAAGGGAACCTGTTATTGACGTCAAATGATTCACTCTCATTAATTACAAAAGAGATCTGAACAAGAAGACTCTGAATGCACTAGGAGCTGCTCGGAGTGAAGTCCAACAGACTGCTAGGATTGCTGTTAGAAGCTATATAAACTACTCCCACCAGTGTTTCCCGTCTTATGTTATTTCTTAGCTCCACCCATACTGATTCTAAATGCTGATTTTCTGGGCTAAGATCCTTTCTCACTGCTGCTTTTATCTCATCCTTTATTATCAGGGCTACTCCACCTTCTTTTCCATTTTACCTATCTTTTCTAAAAGTCAAGTACCCTGGAATAGTTAGTTTCCAACTTGGTCATCCTGCAACCATTTCTCAGTAATGGCTACTAAATCAAGCCCATTTATCTCTGTGCAATTAATTCATCTATCTTGTTATGGATGCTTTGTGCATTCGTATATAGCTCCTTTCATTTTAACTTTTTACTATTTTTGTTCTGATGTGGTCTTAGTTACTAATATCCTATTACCATTGTTAAGCTCTGTCCCTTCCTACACAAACTGCTTGATTTTAACCAAATCGCTATTCTGCTCTACAGACTTGACATTTCTCTTCAGACGTATAGATTTACCCTTAACTGAATCCTCCCTCCTCATAATTAGTTTTAAGTGCTATCTACCACCCTTGTTACTCAATTTGCCAGGTCCCAGCCGCCTGGTTTAAGTGGAGTCCATCCTAGCAGAACAGCTCCCTCTTTCTCCAGTACTCATGGCTGTGCCCCATGAATTGAAATCCCTGCTTCCCACACCACTCTTTTCAGTCATGCATTTAAACCTCTAATCTATTCGTCCCTATGCAAATTTACGCGTGGCTCAGGTAGTAATCCAGACCACAATGTGGTCTCCAGTAATTTGGGTAGATTGGGCAATCGCTTTGCTGATCACTCCATTCAGTCCACAAGTGTGACTGAGCTTCTAGTCGTTAATCATTTAAATTCCTCCCTGTACATGGATGACGTCGCCGTTTTCTGCTCGGATCCGCTGTCCGTGCGCAGACTGATGAGCATCTGCGACCAGTTCGAACTGGCCTCGGGAGCCAAAGTTAACCACGGCAAGAGCGAGGCCATGTTCTTTGGCAACTGGGCTGACCGATCCTTTGTCCCCTTCACCGTCAGGTCAGATTACCTGAAGGTGCTGGGGATATGGTTCGGAAGGGCCGGGGCGTGCACCAAAACATGGGAGGAGCGAGTAGCCAAGGTACGACAAAAGTTGGGCATGTGGGGGCAGCGATCTCTCTCCATTGTGGGTAAGAACCTCGTCATCAGGTGCAAGGCGCTCACGTTGTTGCTCTACGTGGCGCAGGTCTGGCCCATACCCCACTCCTGCGCCGTGGCAGTCACCCGAGCCATTTTCCGCTTCGTCTGGGGATCTAAAATGGACCGGGTCCGGAGGGACACGATGTTCAAATCTCTGGACAAGGGCGGGAAAAATGTACCCAACGTGGCCCTCATCCTGATGACCACCTTCGTGTGCGGCTGCATCAAGCTGTGTGTTGATCCCCAGTACGCAAATTCCAAGTGTCACTACGTGCTGAGGTTCTATCTGTCCCCGGTGTTGCGAAGGATGGGCCTGGTCACATTGCCGCGGAATGCACCATGCAGTTGGGCGGCGCCGTACCACCTATCCTTCGTGGAGCAGTTTCTGCGGAAAAACACCTTTGACCACCGGTCCATCAGGCAGTGGTCTGCACGGAATGTCCTCAAGGCCCTACGGGAAAAGGAAACGGTGGATCCTGTCGGATGGTTCCCCGAGCAGACCGTCAAAGTCATTTGGCGGAATGCCTCATCACCAGAACTTTCAAACAAGCACCAAGACGTAGCTTGGCTGGTGGTGAGAAGGGCCCTCCCCGTCAGATCCTTCATACACACCCGAAGTCTCGCCCCCTCCGCACAGTGCCCCCGCGTTGGCTGTGGTGGGGAAGAGACGGTCGCCCACCTCCTCCTGGAATGTGCCTTTGCAAAGCAGGTGTGGAAAGAGATGCAGTGGTTTTTGTCAAGGTTCATCCCAAGCAGCTCTGTAACACAGGAGTCTGTGCTCTACGGGCTGTTCCCAGGGACGCACACCGAGACAAACATCAACTGCTGCTGGAGGGCTATCAATTCGGTGAAAGACGCCCTTTGGTCTGCCCGAAACTTGCTGGTCTTCCAGCGCAAAGAGTTGTCTACCGCCGAATGTGGCAGACTGGCACATTCCATGGTCCAGGACTACGTGCTGAGGGACGCACTAAGGCTTGGGGCAGCCGCAGCAAAGGCTCAATGGGGAAAGACCACAGTGTAAGGTTCCCCCACCAAGCTGGACTGAGGGGCTGGATCCATGGGAAACCCCTCAAACTGTATCGTTAATATTCTCAATTGCTGTAAATGTAAAACTGTAATTGACATGACAATTGTGAAACAGAAGGGTTGGGAAGAAACTCATGACAGCATTGAAAGAAACTGATCTCTTTTGCAATGTTTGTATTTTTTGGTGTGGTTTGGAAACTGTTTGGCAATGTAATTTTTACAGATTTTTATGAATAAAGTATATTTTGGAAATAAAAAAAAAAGTTAATTATTTAAATTTTTTACCCTACTCCCATACTCATTTCTCTGTCCTTGGCCTCCTATACTGTTCCAGTGAAGCTTAACAAAACCTGGAACAACAGCACCTCATCTTTTGTTTAGGCACTTTACAACCTTCCCAATTTAACACTGATTTCAATAATTTCAGGCCATAACCACTGCTCCTATTTTTTAGACAGCAGGTGCTGGTTCTGTTGTTGCTATTTACAGCTCCTCTAGACCCATCTTTTGTTTACTTGTCCCATTACCACCCCCTTTTGCCTTGCATCATTATCCATTTTGTCCTTTAATCATTCCTGCTTTCCAGCCTGTTGCTGACCTTCCCTTACATTCTTTTCTCCCCTCTTCCTCCCTCCCCCCGCCCATTTTCCTACTTCAGTACTTGCCTAAAAACAGTTACATCTAACATCTTCCAGTTCTGATGAAAGATCATCAATCTGAAGCATAATTCTCCTTCTCTCTCCACAGATGCTGCCTGACATGTTGAGTACTACGATCATTTACAGTTTTATTTCAGATTTCCAGCATCTGCAGTATTTTGCTTTAGTTCAACATTTCATTAAGTTGCCCTTCCAATTCTTTTTGTTATTATTAACATGTTTAAGGCCTCTAAATGTGTTAGCATGCAAAACCGAAGCGATTTCAATAGCATACAGTGACAGCACACCAGAATGGAGATGACCAAGGATCATCTTAAATTGATCCTCAGGCCTCACCAAAATAATTCAGGTATATCATGGGCACCGATCATGCATCCTGACGCAACTCGCCTGTCAGGGCTTTATCAATGCTGGCTCATGCTGAGGCCCACAGGTAATTCAAGAGGGGGGAATGTGATTGGGGAGGGGACTGGTGGGGCAAGGTCAGACCGACAGTGGCCCACAGTTATTTTATGGAGCCAGGAGGAGCACGCCTCCCAACTCAACAGAAAATGACAATTTGAAAATGGAGCTTTTTGAACACCCTTTAAGACCTGTTAGTTTGGATGCTTAAGGTCTGGAAATGCTGGTTGGAACAAAAGTTCCAATTAGAGTAAACTAATTTAGTAATCCTGGTCTGAAATGAACCACCCTAAAAAAAAAGCCCCAATCAATTTTGTAGTAGCTTGAATGCCCCTGCAGATTGGGCCATGGGTCTCTGCCCTGCTAAGTTAGTTATCAATGCACCCATTCTAGGCCCAATATTGTTGAATTTAGTCCCCTACGTGTCAAATTTCACCTGCTCTTGCAGATTTGTTTAGTTCTCCTGTCGTTCCTTGGCTGCCTTGTCAAAGCAGACTTCTCCCCCTCCAATCTCCCACCTCCAATCCAAGTGAGTATCATCTGCAAATGCAGCCAAATTGAATCTAATTTCTGTATCCAAGTAGTCTACAGAGATTAACAACAGTAGGTGACCGCAGTTCTGATCCATGGGTTACTCTACCCAATTTTTTCCCAGCCTGATATTACACATTGGATGTAATTTTCAACTTAACAGTGACGTGTAAAACTGGCATTGAGGATCGGTGACTGTTACAGAACCCACCCAATTTTTCTTTCTATTGAAATCAAGTACTCACTGGTTAAGCTCATTGAGCCATTGAGTGATTTATCATGTCTCTGTTTCTTTTCCTTTCAGTATGGATATGCTGCCAAACCTCAAACCATGGTCAAAATCTAGAACCTGATGTAACAGTAATTCAAGAATATGTATTAACATTTAGCTAATGTGGCTAGAAGTTGCATTTGAAGGGGCAATTATCTACTAGCACTTGGATCAGTAGAATTTGTGTGCCATTTTGAGTAGTCAGCTATCCAAGTCTTCCTGTGCTTCCAGTTTGCTTGTTTTTTTTCCCCCCTTACCTACCCTCATTGGAGTATCATGTCTGTCATGGGTGCTGTTTTTGTTTCCCTACTTTGGATAGACAAACAGCTGGAGGAAGAGGAACAGCTGCAGCAGCCTGATGAATCAGAATAAGCAGAAGTCAGTAGGTGAGGAGGGCTGCTCTTAGAAAGTCCTACCCAGCCCACAGGGTCTATCAGCCAAGTAAGTTTCTTAGATATTTCTGAGGAGGCCATGCTTCACCAGGCAATCTGTTGCTGACCCCTGCAGCCTATTGCTGCCTGCTTGGGCCAGAGGGCTATGTTTTGCCAGTGATTGACAAAGTCATAGGCTCTTTCCAGGAGACACTGCTCACAATTCCCAGTCAGCAGTGCACACCTGCAACAAACAGATCACCAATGCCCTTGTTTCCAGAGCAAGCCAGTACATTACCTTTGCAATAGATCCCAACAGCCAGAACAAGAGATTTCTGGAATTTGCTTCCCTTGTGTCAGGGCGTAGTCAAATGCACTCATGTAACTATCAGGGAACCAGAAGACTTATAGAAAATTTTCATTGTAACATGCTATATACATATGTTAGCATATCAATATTTTAATAAAATCAGCTTCTTTTAGAAAGATAAATGAACAGTAGCTTTTACAAATGAGAAGTAAATACTCCTTAATCAAGTTTTTCTTTGGTACATTAGAAGCACAGCTGGAAAGTTGCTGTTTTTCACTGGGAACTGCTTCTGGTTGGTAGGGATTTAGGCTCAAACACAGGAACATTTATCATTTTTTGACGGGGATGCAGTAAAGCTTTGCTTCAACAGCATCCACTTTACCAGATCATTTCACACAAACACTCGGAAAAGAAAACCACTACTTCACTGTCAGCACATTTAATGTTTTTCATGCTTTTGGGTCACATTTTTTCCAAGATAACTGAGCATCTAGTAATAACCTGCCAAAAGTGAGCCAGAGGGAGTTCAAGTTTGAGTGATTTTGGCAAATCCAAACAATTGATATAAAAAAAATCAGTACAAATGAAAGACAAGTTAAGCGGGGGTGCAGTAGCAGATCGGTCGCACAGAGAGTAAAGCCATGGAGAAAGATATAGGACAAAAACTATCCTTATAAACATGCTTTTTTTAAAAAACAGAAGATAGGAAAATATAATACCAGAGTTGCAGGAAATTTGAAATGATGTTATGCAGGCCCCCAGCTGTCAAGAATGCGGCATATTAATTTCACCACATGGACAATAAATTTAAAATTGTTGCTGGGAAGAGGAGAAGGCCTGTTACAAAGGGTTGCCAGGCCCCTGGCTGGAAAGACATTTTTGCATATTAGCAGAGAGCATTGGAACAAAGAAGCTATCCCCTTCTCCAATACAATACACAGGACAGACCTGGTCAAACCAGTCAGTCATGTGACTACCCTGCTGGCCAACTTGGGGAGTTTTAAATTGTACAGACAGTGTTTGAACTGGCAGAAAAGCTGTTTTGCTCCTGGATTGAAAAGACCTCTCCTGGCTGGCTCACCGCAGCCTTTCCTGTCTGCTCCCATCTCTTTCTCACGGAACTCCACAAACCGAACTGAAGACACATGCACGCCAAGAGAGAAAAGTCTCCTACAGTGAACAAGGATTAAGAAGAATACTGGGTCCCAACGAAAAGCAAGACCTACCTACAATCAAGGACTACAGTGAGCTCGAAGAACAGTAACAACAACTCTTCAGCTATTGCCTCAAACCTTTCCACTTTAATATTTCTTCTGATCTTTCCTGCCTCCATTGCATATGCATGCTAGAGTGGACGTGTCGTGTATCCGTAGGCGTCAACCGAATTAGAGTTTAAGTTTAAGTTGAATAAAATTTCACTTTTCTTCTTTAAATCTAAGAAAGCCTGTTTGTGCTTGTTTCTTTACCTTATAATTGGAAAGCAGTGAACAAGGATTCACCAAGGGGGAGCAAAAAACACAAGTGTGTTTAAAAATAAAACACTGTTACAGTAAGACCAGGTGAAGGCTGAAAGGAAACCCTAGACTTCTTTCTCACCTGGTCGTAACAATGATTAAATGAGAGGAAGGAAACATCATTTGGGTAACATAATATTGTTTAAAATTGAATATTTTTACAACTAATTTCACATAGCAACACCTAAAGTAGACAATTGCATGTTGAAAACGTTGGTGTTTATAACTGTAATTAAAAATCTGTTTTAGACATGCTTTACCTTTCAGAAACATTGTTCTCAAATAAACAATTATCCTGTGAATGAACTAAAAAATGCAAAATAGTTACAAATCAGTGGTCAGAATGCGTGAATGTACATTTCAGCGATATAATTTCGAGAGTGCTGTGAGTGGACAGCACGGTGTTGTTCTGCTTGCCATGGCAGACATATGCCATGTATGTGAACTTTATTTTGCAGTGGTGGTCAGCCTAAAAGCTTATTTGGTTCATGTAAGTGCAATGAGTCCAAGAACTGGCCAAGACTAATTTCAACCACATCATGCTTCCACTGCCTGATCACCCATACTGAAATCCTTTCTTTCCGCTATAATTGTGACTTATATTAATAGTGCTACTCCCCCTCCTTTCACAATTTCCATGTCCTTTCTAAAGATCTTACATTGTGGAATATTTAACTTCCAGTAATTTTTTATTCGTTCATGGGATGTGGGTGTCGCTGACAAGGCCAGCATTTATTGCCCATCCCTAATTGCCCTTCAGAAGGTGGTGGTGAGCTGCCTTCTTGAACTGCTGCAGTCCATGTGAGGTAGGTACACCCACAGTGCTGACAGGAAGGGAGTTCAGGATTTTGACACAGTGACAGTAAAGGAATGGTGATATAGTTCCAAGTCTGGATGGTGTGTGGCTTGGAGGGGAACTTGCAAGTGGTGATGTTCCCATGCAACTGCTGCCCTTGTCCTTCTAGGTGGTAGAGGTTGTGGGTTTGAAAGGTGCTGTCGAAGGAGCCTTGGTGAGTTGCTGCAGTGCATCTTCTAGACGGTACACACTACTGCCACTGTGCGTTGGTGGTGAAGGGAATGAATGTTTGTGGATGGGGTGCCAATCAAGTATCCTGGATGGTGTCGAGCTTCTTGACTGTTGTTGGAGCTGCACCCATCATTTTCAGTTTGTAGCCAGATCTTTGTAATGGCTACATCATAACCTTTAAGCTGATGTTATGACCAGGTGAGAAAGAGGTCTAGGGGATCGCTTTCAGCCGTCACCTGGTCTTACTTACTGTAACATGGTTTTATTTTTAAACACAACGTGTTTTAGCTCCCACTTGGTGAATCCTTGTTCACACTTTTCAATTATAAGGCAAAGAAATGAGCACAAACAGGCTTTTTTAGGTTTAAAGGAGAATAGTGAAATTTATTCAAACTTAAACTCTAATTTGGTTAATGCCTACAGATACACACTGCACCCCATGCTTGCATGCATATGTGATACGCACATGCAAATAGAGACAGGAAAGAGCAGAAGAAAAATAAAGTGAAAAAGTTTGAGGCAATCTCTAAAGGGGGTTTGTTACTGTGCTTCGAGCTCGCTGTGGTCCTTGCTTATAGGTAGATCTTGCTTTTCGTTGCCCAGTATTCTTCTTAACCCTTGTTTACTGTCGGAGACTTTTCTCTCTTGTCTTCAATGGATTCCGAAGCTGGTGAGAGAGATGAGAGCAGGCAGGAGAGGCTGTGGCAAGCCAGCCATGAGAGCCCTTTTCAGTCCAGGAGCAAACAATTTTCTGAGTTCAAATTCTCTGTGGAAAGTTCATAAAAAACCTCCAACAGCCAGTTAGTCATGTGATTAAACTGGTCTGACCACGTCAGTTTGTGGATTCAGCCATCTCAGCAGTCAACCTGGAATGCGAGCTCCTCTACCTTCAACGTCTGTTAATCAAAAGTCCATGGTGGACTGAATATGTCTTTTGTCCCTTTTAAGCACTGTCTGTAAATATGCAAATGTCTTTCCAGTCAAGGATTTTTTTTTAAAGCAAGTTCTTTCTTTACTGCAGTAACAGTTTAAAAATCAATGTTCATGTGGCAAAATTAATGTGCTTCATTTTTGGAAGGTGGGGCCTGCATGACACTGATTTTTTGCATGTTTTACTTCTTAATGACTTAAGTTTGTGCACTGAGCTCTGATCTGGATAACTGACCCCAACCTGCCCATATATCCTCAGAATGTAAAAGATTTTTGTTTCAAAAATTAGGATAGAAAGCTTGACTTGCTAAAGGCAAATATTTCAAGTACATCAAATGTGTTATGTAACAACTCAGAAAATGAAGATAGAATGTAAAGTATAACAATCTAAAGAAAAACAACATACAAGTTTGACTCCACCAGAATGATGATAACCAATGAGGAAAGAAATACAATTTTTTTGTGGACAGAGATTAACCCTGCAGGTATCCTCAGAGGTAAATTCAAAGGTCCCACAGCGCAGCAGAACCAACAATTCTACCACAATTGATCACTTAATGACAAAGTTGTATATCACCAGTGATAGTATTGTTCAAAGATAGTAATTTACCAGTCCTTTTCCTTTTTGGCCTCCTTGTCTCGAGAGACAACGGGTAAGCACCTAGAGGTGGTCAGTGGTTTGTGGAGCAGCACCTGGGGTGGCTATACAGGAAAATTCTAGAGTGACCGACTCTTCCACAGGCGCTGCAGGTGAAGTTGGTTGTTGGGGCTGTCACACATGTGGCTCTCTCCTTACACTTCTGTCTCTTTTCCTGCCAAATGCTGAGTCTCTTCGACCCGCCTCTCTTCAGCCCCGCCTTTATAGCTGTCCACCAGCTCTGGCGATCACTGGCAACTGGCTCCCACGACTTGTGGTCAATGTCGCAGGACCAGTAATATATTAAAATACAACATAACCTTGTGAAACATATCATAATCCTGGGCAACTGTGTAATTGTTCTACAGTTAGAAATTAAAGCCCAGCTAATGCTGAGATACTGTATGATATAAAAACAAAGTTTATGCTTGTAACTATCTTAAGACTTTGTAAGTTACTATTTACCCAAATAATGTGGTAATTCAGTGATTAACCTCACAAAGTCATTAAATGTGTTATGAATGAAATATTAAGTTTTAGTCCACAAATTTCTGTGTCTGTCTTTATGAATTTAGCTGGAAGAGGTTGGCTAGTTCACTCAATAGTGGACTGCATCTCTGATGAGGTTGGTTTATGTTGCTTTCGATCTGTTGATATACTTTGGATTGGGGGAAGTAACAGAGTTCAGAAGCAAACCAAAATATCTAATAATCTGTAGACATGGATGGTAAATCTCCAGCTTATTCAATGATATGTAATTGAGGTAGACATTTTGAATATTAATATTTCTTGCATGGTTTACAGCATTATCAGCTATAGCACTATTGGTTGGTGTAGGAAAATGAAAATATTATACCTGGGGAATTCAAAATTTCCTTGCCACCATAGCACTTATGCCTTGAATATATTCATGGTGCGAGTATAAGTATATCTTAAATACAATCTCACTTTCACCAGCTATGCTGTACTGCCTATAAATAGTGGTGCCTGGGTTTCTTTGAAGGTCAAAGTGTCATGTAGCGTGTATGTATTACATTACTGAATCATCCAACCTGTACAAGCAATTTACCAGTGCAAATTTATTTGCCTGCTAAATAGCCTTGCTTGTGCTATAACATTTTATGATTTCATCCAGAAATGGGCACTCATTCTGCTGGTGGTTTATTTTAAGGCAGCGGGACCATTTTCAGGTCCCAACCCCACAGGGGTCAGAGGTGAGGTGACAGGGCAAATCTTCCAGGAGGCAGCCAAAAATGATGCCTCTTCTGCATTCGCTGCCCAATTAAGGATGGCAAGCAAGATCAGGAAATGGGATGTGAAAGTCAGGTGACCTATTTAAAGTGGGCCCACCAGTCTGCTGTGTACGTGGAGCTAATTTATACCTGCTAACTGAGTGGTGCGCCCAAGAAAAGCAGAATGGAGGGCGTGTGAGGACGGGCAGTGCTACGATTCACTGGCGCCTTCCTTGAGGTAATGGTGGAAGCAGTCAGTGCCTGCAGACATCTAATGTTTCCTGAGAGTGTGAGGAGGCAGCCAGCCACTATAACAAAACAGGCTTGGCTGGAGGTAGCACAGGACGTCTCCAGTCACAGCGTCATCAGAAGGGCATGGATCCAGTGCTGCAAGCAGTTTAATGACCTTCTGAGGTCTGGCAAGGTGAGTGGCATCAGATTTGCATGTGCCAGAACTGAAGGTTAGTTGAGCACTGCTGGCCTCTGCACTGCAAATCTCCAGCTATTACGAATCTGAGCAATACTGAGCCTTGTGCATCCTGGGCCACGAACAAACGAAGGAGGCGGTAGCAGCACAGCCACCCATGGAAGAAGTGAGGATGGCAATATGACATCAATAGTATGCAAAATGTTCTTTGTGTGATGCCATCTCAGGTGCCTATGGGAACCCTAACATTAATGAAACTCCTTTCATTCACCTTGCCGGAAAACAGCGTACAACACCCAGGAGAGGGGCACAGCAGCAAGTGGAGTGGCCCATATAACTGTCCTGAGGCCAATGGAAGAGGAGGCCCCAACGTTTGCAAGATTCTCAACAGGGCTTGCCATAGTTGTGGACAAGATGGGGATCTGCCCCAGAGAGGGTGAATGTCTGATACATGAAACCTGGCACACATTTGGACCCTATACCGCACATTTGATCTTATGTGGTGACTTTACATATTGTGTCTGATAAGGAATTGTACAATGCAAGGGATGCAAAGATGCTATATTCATTAACCTGTGTTTTCTTTAAACCATAGGGACTATGCCAGAGGAACAGCAGGAGGCGGTGGCGAGCCAGCGAATGCCACCAAGGACAACTGACACTCAGAGGATGCAGTGTCACACGACTCAAGTGCTTCATTCACCAGCGCAGATACAGGCACCTCAGTGGGGCCTGTACTGCTTGTGGAATGTTTGTCACAGGGTGAGAACAGCACATGTGGGCAGGTGATGGAGGCAGTGGAGGCTGGTGGCAGTCCCTATCAGACGGTGAAGGATAGCACCAGTAATGCTCAGCTTACCAGGGATACTGAGCCTTGGGGTTCAATCAAAGAGGGTGCTGGTGGAGCAGCAAAAGGTGATGTGTGGACATCTGACAGAGTTCCCTGAGGCTGTGCATGTCCTTGGGCAGAAGATGGAGGAATCCATCCATGCCATGAGTCTTGCCATATCTCAGTTGAATAAGCGAATGAAAGAGTGGTCACCCTCATGGAAACTCATGTAAGCCAGACCAACGATTGGATTCAAGAGCAGCGAGATGGCTTTCACAATGTGGCTGCAACAATAAGAAGTCTTGAAAGTATTGTTGCAGTGATTGCAGGCAGATGCATGGAAGCATTGGCAGGTGCTATCCTGCTCCTGCATTAGTGCCCTTGTGCAGTTGTGCTCCGACAGGGCTGAGGCAGGCAGGCCTACTGGTGATGGGGCTTCTCCTCAAAGCACCACAGTGTCAATAGCTGGCCCCCTGGCCCCTCTACCAGAGACACATACACTGATTCCTACCCCCTGACCAAGAATTCCCCTGCAAATATGCAGGTGGGCATTCTGCGACTAAGTCCTCACAGACACAACAACCCAGAGGACGGCGATTGTTCCAGAGCAGGGAAGGCAGCAGGCTGCCTCCACATCAGCCTCAGCCACAGGGGAGCACCACACAGAAGCGTGCATAAAAGATTACACAAATTACCTTAGTGTCACCAAGGGACACACACGGTGTATGTTTTAATGAAATTTGCATATGTGGCATTTGACTGATTTGCTCCCGACCTCTTAAGTGTACTGTGTTAACAGTTGGGTCGCCTAAAAGGCCTGGTCCTGAATACCCTAGAGTGCAGGTTGTATGTCCGAGTATGAAGTGTAGCCATGGGATGAGGGAAAGCAATGGATAAGGTAGCGCCGGGTGAGGCGATTGTTTTGAGGGAGTACTGGTAGCAGCCGATAGTTGACTGAAACGGGATAGGTCTAATACTGGCGACTGCAACCGAAGACAATTTTATGAAAACCTGGTATGGATGAGGGAGTCTCTTGCATCCCTGCCATGGAGGTCTATCTGCTGACCCTTCAGAGGAGCCTCAGCATGGGCAGCCTACATTGGGTGCAGCTCCTCTTCATCCTCCTGATCCTCATCCGAGGATGGTTAGTGCTTCATCTCTCTCCAGTTCTTCTCCTTGCTGCATCTCTGTGTTGTGCAAGGCACAGCACATGGCCACTGTGTGAGAAACCCTTGGAGGTTCATAAAGGAGGGCTCCCCCAGAGCGATCAAGCCACCTGAAAAGCATTCTGAGGTCCTATGGCCTGTTTAATGGTTACACTGGTAGAGTAATGGCATCGTTTGTACCATTCCTCTGCCTCTGTCATTGGGTTCTGCACTGACGAAATGAGCCATGCCTTCAATGGACATCCCTCATCAGCCATCCATCCTTGGAGACTATGTGGTAGGCTGAACAGCTGAGGCTGCCTAAGAATGAAGGAGTCGTGGCAGCTACCCAGGAATCTTGAGCACACTTGCATGAAGCGTTTACAGTGGTCACAGACAAGTTGAACATTGAGGGAGTGGAAGCCCTTCCTGTTCATGAATGCCCCCGCCTGCTCAGATGGCATTTTTATGGTCACATGGTTACAATTTACCATCCCCTGCACCTGAGGAAATTCTGCCATTGAGGAAAAGCCAACAACCCTCCATGTGTGACTGGCCTGATCCATGGAAACCTCAATGTAGTCAGAAGCCCTCGCATGCAGGCCATCTGTCACCTGCCTTATGCAGACATGGACAGCTGATTGAGATATTCTACAAATGTCTCCAGACAATAACTGAAATGAGCCAGTGACACAGAAGCTGAAGGTGACTGTCTCCTTCACAGCCCCGGGTGTCCGCCCGCTCCCTGGGGCCTGAAGTCCTCATCCAGGAGAGCGCAGATATCGCAACCACCTGTCACAAGAGGTGCAGACTTTTACAGCACAGATGCTCAGAGACGTCTATGAAGGTACGCTTTGCCTATAAATCCTCCTTGAAGGATGTGCACTCTTTTGCGTGCTGCCCAACCTCCAACCCATCTGCAGCACTCTGCTGCTTGTATCTGCCTGTGCTGTTCTTCATTCTGCTTTTCTTCCATGGTTCATCTGACCACTGTGCAGTGCTCAGCCTGGTGTTCTGACTGATTTTGATGGCACAAGCCACACCAATTTTTATTCTCAGACCCTTTTTACAGATGCACCATCAGAATACCCACAACTCAATGGCAGGTGTCTGACAATGCAAGGACTGATCTCGACTGCAATAACCTCTCATTGCACAATGGCTCCCCACTGTGCAGCTGCCCCAGATGAGCTGCCAACGTGCTGACACAATGTGGGCCTGTGTGACATGTCTCTCTCTGGCTGCTTCCGAATCAACTGCTAATTGATTACTATTGGCTACCCCCGCTGCCAGGCAGATAGCCACTGCTGATGTCCACCCACCTCCGGCAAGATTACTGGGAAGCAGGTACATCAGGGCAACAACCCAATGCCCTTATCTCCGATCTTGATCCAGGTCACACCTTCAAACCGCCCCCCCCACCACCCCCCCCTCCACGGGATCAGGAAGATTCCACCCAGTCATTCAATGTGTGTTGTTGCAAATCTACCAACTCAAATGGATTGTGTCAGACCTATGCTAGTGAACAAATAGCATATTTTCAACTATGACTCTCAATAGTTCCTGGAGTTTAGTGTTATTCTGGACCTGAGGCAATTTCCAGAAATGTCATCGAGGGTTATCTCAATCGGCACCATCATGTTACTCCAGCACTGAGGCAGCCACTTTGTGATCTGTGCAGAGGCTGTGCAAGTAAGTTAATTACAGATTTGGTAGTTACCCCCAACCAACTAATTCATCAGATTAACAAAAATAAATTCATAGTGTAAAGGAAATTAAATTCTTGCTAAGAAATGACCAATAAACTTGAATTAACAATCAGGAAAGGCTTATGAAGTAACTGCCCTGGTGCTACAATAGAATTGTGTTAGCTCCATGTGGCACTCACAAAGTGCAGTGATTGTAACTACAGGAGCTCACCATGAAAAGTTATAAAAATGGACTTTTCCTTTAAAAACAGTGGAGAGTATGTTTCAAAATGACCCCCAAAGGTCAAAAGACCTTATTTGTGTATTCAAATTGCCTGCTGTCTGGCAAAGACAAAATAATACACTCAAAGCTAAGAGGTGTCAATTGCATTCATCCTAAACCCATCAAGAGACATTCTGAATTGAATGGGTTCTTCTGAAACCAAGAAGGTGTGAAATAGTCGCAACCTGGGCCACTGTTGGTCACCACAGGGAGGAAAATCTTTGTTTCCCAAGAGAGGTGAGATGTGAGAAAGTTTTAGCTTTAATGGCAGCTCCCTGAAGAGAGAAACCCAGGAAGTAGCATCACCAAAAACTTGTCCAGCTAAGAGCTGGGAAAAAATCCAACAAGTGAAGAAGTAGGGCACCCTGCTGTGAATTCTACATTTTCAACTTGTGCAGCAGAGAATTGGAAGTGATCCTCTGGCTTCAAACTGAACTTTCAACCAACAGAGAAATCTACAAACACCTCAGGCCTACAACCAAACAGAACTTGACCTCCAAGAGAATTCAACAGATTTACCATGAACCCCAAAACGCTACCTTACCGCTTTTCCTCTCGATCCGTTTCTTCTTGTGTGTGTGTGTGTGTGTGCCATATGCGTGAGTAAGGAATGCGTGAGTGGCTGCAGTTGCGACAATTTCGGATAAGGCATATTGTTCAATAAATAATTAATCTTCTGTTTTAAACTTGCAAGAAAACCTGTCACTCTGTTTATTTGACAAATAAAACACAAAGGGGTTAAAACACTAGTAACAAGAAACGCTTGCTGCAGTCAGGTGGGAGTTGAACAGTAAGAACCACCCACACCCCTCTCCATGTGGCTGTAACATGCAGGATAAAGAAAAGGATTTAATTAGATCCTTTGAAACCCTTAGCACATCCCAAAATTCTTCAGAGTCAATTCATTACTTTTGAAGCACAATTATTGTTGTATTTGTACACAAATGCAGCAAGCAATTTTCACACAAGATTCCGCAAACAACAAATTAGTTAAACAAACTTGTTAATTTGTTTTGATGCTGTTGGTTCAGAGATACATTGGACAGGTCATAGGGAGAATTACCCTGCCCTTCTGTGAGTAGCACCCTGGGATACTTATTTCCACTTCAGGCAGACAGGGTTTAACAACTCACCCAAAAGACAGTGCTTTCAGTAATGCAGCATTGTGCTGAAGTCCTGGACTACAGTTTAAATCCATTAATTTTTAACTGAAAGGTGACATTGCGACTATGGAGACAAACTGATAACTGGGAGAGATTGCAATGTTTTTAATATTTTAGTTCACAATAATTTTCTATGGTTGTGCTTAATTAATAACTATCGAAAAGTTATGCTTTTAATAATTTTCAACAAAATAAATGTTTAACGGTTGAAAAATGTATGCCCCGATATTAATACAAAGGAAGGTTTCAAGAAGAAGAGGTGGGGAATTGCTTGCACCAAACCTGGAAGAAAACCTAGTGTATGATTATCCGATTTCAACTTGATTGACTGATTAAATTTTTCCTACCGGGTTTTGCATCTCCAAGCTGCGTAGAGGGTAAGAAGGAAAGTGAGAGAGGGAAACCAGGGAATTATTGACAAGTTGGCCTAACAATTGTCAGGAAATTACAATGGACTACAATTAAGGATAGGGTGACAGAGCATCCCTAAAATTCTCAGCTGATCGGAGAGAGCCTGCACTGATTTGTAAATGGTAGGTCATGCCTGATGAAGCTGATTTCAAGATATTAAGGGGAACTAATAGGGTTGATAGAGAGAATCTATTTCCACTGGTTGGATAGTCTTGGACAAGGGGACAGAGCCTAAAAGTTATAGCCATCCCTTTCAGGAGTGAAATTAGGAAACACTTCTACAAAGGTGGTAGAAATTTGGAACTCTCCTGCAGGCAGCAGTGATACTACATCAATTAAGATTTATAGATTTTTGTTAACCACAAGTATTAAGGGATATTGTGATATATGTATATATAGACGTATATATGGAATTGGGTCACAGATCAGCCATGACCTCACTAAATGGTAAAACAGGCTTGAGGGGTTAAATATTCTGATTCTGTTCTTATGTGCCCACATGACACGATCACAAGTCAACTATTTAAAGGACCAGTGCAAAAATGGAATTTGGAAGATTCAGGAACAGCAAGGTTAGTACCCAGATTTAGTAAATCTTCCCTTGAATTACTATTGCGTACAAATAGGATCAGAAGGGAGATAAGTTTCCCCAGCACTGGAAGGAAGAAACCTGCTATTGTTCCCAAGAAGGCATGGTTGGAGGTGGTTGAGGAGGTGAACAGTCGGAGTATTGTGCCCCAGTCTTGAGTACACTGCAGGAAATGATTTAGTGACCTAACCAGTTCAGGAAAATGAGTACAGTTGCTAACTCAACTACATCCTATGATGCACATCACCCCAATCTCACTATCTTGGCAAGTGTATACCATCACATTACTCCTCACACCCACTTAAGTTTCAGCAGCACACATCCTTCATTTTCCATACATTTCCTCACCTCACTGTGTATCCTTTCACCACTCACACTCACGCCAATTCTCATGCGATGTGATGCATCTGTCTAATATTCACCCTCATTGAATGCACTGCACCCATCGGGTGAATACATGACTTTCACTCAATCTTATGTCTGTTCTTTCGCCCTTTGTAGCAGAGAGAATGCAAGAAGCAAGGGTGGGGGAAGAGAACTGGATGTGGCCTATCACAAATAGTCCAGTTCACAGATGCAGAAGAGCACGGCTTGGTGATAAGGGGCACATCTGTGTCCTGTCAATTGGAGATGAAGAGGCTGGGAACTCACAGATGCCTGGCGATGGAATTAAAAATATTTATGACATGGAGCTGACTTTATTTCATTAATGGCTGAACTATGAGAAGGCTGAGTATGATGACTGTCAAAATTGATACCTTGTCATGACTAATTAATATCCCCTTCTTTTGTCTTCCAGAGCCTTCACATGTACATTAAATGTTGCAGGACATCCATGAAGACGATTCCTCAGAGGACCTCATTCCTCACAGGACGATCAACCATGCACCAGAGGAACAAATCTCACTTCAGTGGGTCCAGTTAGAGAGTTAGTTGGCTTTTCAAATGGCGATTCACAATTCACAAGTGAGCATAAGCGGACGCTGGAGGCAGGGACAGCTGTGGAGAGTCTGCATCGGGGGTGGGGGCAGGGGCGGGGGCTCTGCAATCCTCTCCAAGCTTTGCTCAGCTGACCACAAATGCTATACCCTGGGGGCCATTCCCTCATCAATCATCTTCGTCACTTCCTCAAAAAACTCAGTCAAATTAGTAAGACACGACCTCCCCTTCACAAAACCATGCTGTCTCGCTAATAAGTTAGTTTGTTTCCAAATGGGAGTAAATCCTGTCCCGAAGAATCCTCTCTAATAGTTTCCCTACCACTGACGTAAGGCTCAGCAGCCTATAATTTCCTGGATTATCCTTACCACCCTTCTTAAACAAAGGAACAACATTGGCTATTCTCCAGTCCTCTGGGAGCTCACCTGTAGCCAATGAGGATGCAAAGATTTCTGTCAAGGCCCCAGCAATTTCTTCCCTTGCCTCCCTCAGTATTCTAGGGTAGATCCCATCAGGCCCAGGGGGCTTATCTACCTTAATGCTTTGCAAGACACCCAACACCTCCTCCTTTTTGATAATGAGATGACTGAGACTATCTGCACTCCCTTCCCTAGGCTCATCATCCACCAAGTCCTTCTCCTTGGTGAATACTGATGCAAAGTACTCATTTAGCACCTCACCCATTTCCTCTGGCTCCACGCATAGATTCCCATCTCTGTCCTTGAGTGGGCCAACCCTTTCCCTGGTCACCCTCTTGCTCTTTATATATGCATAAAAAGCCTTGGGATTTTCCTTAATCCTGTTTGCCAATGACTTTTCATGACCCCTTTTAGCCCTCCTGACTCCTTGCTTAAGTTCCTTCCTACTGTCTTTATATTCCTCAAGTGCTTCATCTGTTCCTAGCCTTCCAGCCCTTACAAATGCTTCCTTTTTCTTTTTGACTAGGCTCACAATATCCCGTGTTATCCATTACTAGAATGTCTGACATAGCTGTCAAATGCATCCATGCCGGCCATGACCATGGCAGTGCAGAAGATGCCTGCCATCTTCAACAGGATGCCTAAAGGCATATCCATGGCCTTGCAATGCATCACTGATCTTCACCAAGTTGGTCTTAAGCAGAGAGATAGCAATAATGTGGCACTAGATAAGGAGAGAGATGATGACTTAAGGCAACATGGAAATGAGAACTCCATTCAATGCACTCCCACTTCTCACCCGTTCCCCCTGCCCTGCACTCAGCCAGTACCCAACATGCTGCCTCATCTTCCAATGGCCAAGTCTGCCGCTGCACAGGTGCAGGTGATGCAGTCTTTGGTAGGGCCATCAGAGGTGCTGAAACCCAGAAGTTATAGGCCAGAAACATCTCAGCAGATATGGCAGGGATCTGAGAAACGCTATATCTGCTCTCTAGACAGGATGCAGCATATAGAAGCAAAATGTTATGTTTTAAAATTTCCATCTTTGAAATAATGAGTTATAAAATTTATTGATTAGCACCACTTCCATTATTACATCCCAAGTGGCAACATGCCCTTTCACTTGCTTCATGATGGGACCCATTGAGCAAATGTGCAATAGGTGGGCGTATGGTTGAAGGACCTTTTAATGCAAAAGGAGGAGGAGGTAGTTCTGGTGGTGGGAGCAGATCGCAGGATTTAATGGCCCAGATTTTGTGGTCAGCAACGAATCAAGAGTTCTCATTGCTGACCTTGAAGGTGGCTGCTCACCAACATCCAGCCATCTCTGTGGCAGTAATTTCCCCTTTCCCCATGGCAGTTTAAATCTGTTGCCAAATCAAGTCAATGTCTTGACATGCAGCAGCAATGTCAGCAAGCACGTCAGCAACTATTCACTTTTGAAGTATTCGCACATGGCAAACTGGGAAGTTAAAACCATTTAAAATCATTCACTTTTAATTTAAATTTTAAGATAGCAACAAAAAGTATTAGGATAGAAGCTAAAATAAAGATAAGTAGACTTTTAAAGAAAGGAATGCTTTTAAAATATGGAATTTTTTTATCATTATGGAGAAATTAGACATTTCACAAATATAAAAATTAGCTTTTCAGGACCAGTGAGGGTATTTCGCAGCAATTATGAAGTTAGTATGCTGTTAAAAGCTCATTCAGCAGGGTTTTTACAGACAAACAGCATCAGAGTAGGATTGTCAATTCATGATTGGAGGGGAGATAGCAGTCCATGGGAACCTCTCTAGCACATCCTATGGAGGAGTGCAGACTCACTGACAATAAATTCTGGATTTCTGCATTTCTCTACACATCTCCCAACTCCCTAAGTTGCTGTCAGTTTCAGTAATGATGGCAAATGCTGACAGTTTCGTCATCATTAATACAGCAAACTACAGGCCATTCTTTTTCAACTCGACAAGTCAACACGAGCTGAAACTTCGAGCTATTAGGTCATTCTTGGCATCCCAGGTAGCAATGTACACAGCTGGTCTGGCGATGAGTGCCCCTTCTTCATAATGCTCATTGTCTTCTTCCTCTTACTCTTCAGCAATGCTCTCCTCGTCAGAAGGTGCTTGATGAGCACCTTGGTCAACTTCCATCTGGACAATGCACAATGTTGTGCAGGGCGCAGCATTCCGCTATGATTCTGGAGTCCCTCGCTGGTGAGTACTGAAGGGCACCTGCCAATCTTTCCAGGCACCTGAAGCATATCTTCAACTTACCGATGGCTTGCTCGATGACACACCTAGTGATCATGTGATTCATTGTAGCACACTTGTGCTTCACTTGTGGGGTTCCTCACAGATGTCATGAGCCAAGTTTGAAGGGGATATCTGTTTTCTCCCAGGAGCCAGCCCTTAATTCTGTTCCCTAATGTGAAGAGGTTTAGAATGTTGGTCTGCCACAGCATAAAAGCTTCATGACAGCTCCCAGGGAATATGGCACATACCTGCATGGATCTTTTCTTGTGGTTGCACACCAGCTGTACATTGATGGAATGAAATCCCTTGCAGTTAATAAACCCTCCTGGTTAATCTGGTGGTCCTTGGATCGCACATGTGTGCAATTGATGGCACCCTGTATCTGTGAGAAGCCAGCCAGAGGAGCAAACCCAAGTGTCCGCTCATTCTGACTAAAGTCAATTTCCACTGTGATGACCAAAGTCGACTACCTAGTAAACAATCTTTACACATTCTGGCTGGCCTTATACATTCATGTGCAGCCAATACAGAGACCCTCAAGATGTCTCCAGTGGCACATAGGAAGGAGCCAGAGGCAAAGATATTAAGGGCTTTGGTGACTTTGATGGCAATGGACAATATGTGGCCATCAGGTCCAGTAGAGAGAAGCAGGTATCTTCAACCACCTGCCATATTAATCTGAGCCTGTGGAAGCACTGCTCTTCAGTTAGATCAAGGATGTGATGACAGGAAGTGGGCCCTTGTATGTTGTACTATATTAAGAGTGTTTGTTAATCCTGTGAAATATTGTCTCAATGACAGGATACATAGGGATGGGTAGTGCCTCCTGCAACTTTGACCGCTCTGTTGCTCTCCACTCTGATCTGCTCTCTGCTGTTCTCTACTCTGTTCTACTCTCTACACCCTGGTGTTCGCCATTCTTTCTACTCTCTGGTGTTGTCCAGATCTGTATGATGTACCTTTCTCCAGTGCACCTGCTAAACCCACCAGAGCACAACATTGCTGCCTTGGATGGTGATCATCTTCCTTCTCCGATGTCCTCCTGAAAACATTCATGGCATTCCCCATCAGGATTTCCATTTGAAAGCATGCAAACCTCTCAAAAACCTGTGTATTCACAAGAACTCTCAAAAACAATATACATTGGGCCTTTAATATAGTAAAGTGTGCCAAGGTCGTTTACAGGAGGGCTATTATTGATAGCCTATCAAACAGAATTTAATAATTACCCACTTAAGGAGATATTAGGGCAGATGATCAAACGTTAGTCAAAATAGCAGGTTTTAAGGAGTGTCGTAAAAGGAAGAAATAACGACAAAGGGATGGAGATGATTAGGGAGGGACTTTCAGAACTTAGTACCTATGTAACTGAAAGCATGGCCACCAATGGTGGAGTAATTAAAATTGGGAATGCTCAAGAGGCCAGAATTGGAGGAGCGCAGAAATCTTGGAGGGTTGTAGAGTTGGACGAGGGTAGAGATAGGGAGGGGTAAGGCCATGGAGGGATTTGAAAACAAGAATGAAAGTCTTTTTAAATTGAGGCATTGCCAGTCTGGGTGCCAATATAGGTCAGCGAGCAGAGAGGTGATGTGTGAATGGGACTTGGTGCGAGTTAGAATACAGACAGCAGAGTGTTGGATGAGCTCCTGTTTATGTAAGGTAGAAGATGGGACAGCATTTGGAATAGTCAAGTCTGGAATTAATAAAGTCATGGATGAGGATTTCAGCAGATGAGTTGAGACAGGGGTGGAAACAGGCAATGTTACAGAGATAGTAGTAGGCTTTGGAGCAGATATGTAGTCGGAAGCTCAGTCTCGGGCAATTGCTTGGGAGAAGGATGGAGTTGGTGGCTAGGGAACAGAGCTCATGGCGGGGACCGAAGACAATAACTTTGATCCTCCCAATGTTTAGTTGGAGGAAACTTCTTTTCATCCAGTACTGGATGTCAAACAAGCAATCTGACAAATTAGAGACAGTGGAGGGAGAGGTGGTGGTGAGGTAGAGCTGGATGATACAGCATACATGTGGAACCTGGTGTTGATTTTTGTCGGACAATGTTGCAAAGGGGCAGCAAGTAGATGAGAAATAGCAGGGGAACAAGGATAAATCTCTGTGAAACATTTGCCAGAGAGAACTGACAAAGCAGTTGTAAGCATTAAGGCTTTATTGAATATTGATATTGGCAATCAGAACTTTAAAACCCCCAATGAACTGCCACCAAATCTTTCTCCATTACACTGGCAAATTTCATCAGCCACACTACCAGAAGGATGTGGAGGCTTTGGAGAGGGTACAGAAGAGGTTTGAAACAAAAACAAGAAATGCTGGATTCACTCAGCAGGTCTGGCAGCATCTGTGGAAAGAGAAGCAGAGTTAACGTTTCGGGTCAGTGACCCTTCTTCTTCCGAAGAAGGGTCACTGACCCGAAACGTTAACTCTGCTTCTCTTTCCACAGATGCTGCCAGACCTGCTGAGTGAATCCAGCATTTCTTGTTTTTGTTTCAGATTTCCAGCATCCGCAGTATTTTGCTTTTATTACAGAAGAGGTTTAGCAGGATGTTGCCTGGTCTGGAGGGTATTAGCTATAAGGAGGGGTTGGATAAACTCGGATTGTTTTCACTGGAACGACAGAGGTGGAGGGGCGACATGATAGAGATTTACAAAGTTATGAGTGGCATGGACAGAGTGGATAGTCAGAAGCTTTTTCCCAGGGTGGAAGAGTCAGTTACTAGGGGACATAGATTTAAGGTGCGAGGGGCAAAGTTTAGAGGGGATGTGCGAGGCAAGTTTTTTACACAGAGGGTGGTGAGTGCCTGGAACTTGCTGCCGGGGGAGGTGGTGGAAGCAGGTACGATAGAGACGTTTAAGAGGCATCTTGACAAATACATGAATAGGAGGGGAATAGAGGGATAGGGACCCCGGAAGTGCAGAAGGTTTTAGTTTAGACAGGCATCAAGATCAGCGTAGGTTTGGAGGGCTGAATGGCCTGTTCCTCTGCTGTACTGTTCTTTGTTCTTTGAAATTTGTGCGAAAGGTGTTAAATTCATATCCCTGTTGAAATCATGTGAAAATCACCTCATATCATGTGTTAATGATGTAAATATATGAGCTAATAATTGCCCTGCCTATGCGAATGATCAACCCGCCTGTGCCATTGATCAAACTGCCTGTGCCAATGATTGACTCGCTTCCGATGAGCAGCCAAACACACTTCTGTTAAACCCAAAAGTAGGCACCCTTGGAGATGGTTACCGTCATGCATGAAAGTTTTACTTCCCATCCGCCCCCAACCCCTTTGGGGTTAAAATTCCTCCTTTAAATTCTGGAAAAGCCAGCTGTGTAGCTAATAATGCTTGCACCTACTGATCTATGTCCAGACCAGTACTCACTGTAACATTTAAAATGATAATGAAATCCACAACTTCTAATTTTCTTTAAATTACTATGTGGTAAAATTTACATGGGCGCTACCCCCAAATGTCCACTATAACATCAGCAGAAGTTCTATGGAAACTCCAGAGTAAACGTTGTTCATACTGTTTCACTGGAGTTTCTGTGAATCTTCTGCCTTAGTTACAGGAGATGATCAGGATAACCAGCACATAAATTAATGACTTCAGAGGGGAGATTCTGCAGTTGAGTACTCTTGGCATCGAACACTTCTCACAGGGAGTCCTGGCTGGAAAACCATGGGCTCACTGATTGATTTTCTGTACATGCATTTAAAATGGATTGAAGATCAGACACTATGGGGGGAATTTTAACCCCCAAGAACAGATGACTTAGGGATGGGTGGGTAGTTAAAATAATAATTGATTTTTAGATCACGACCCCAACTCGGATCCAGCATGCCCACTTCCAGGTTTATAGAAAAGTTTGGATGTCTGCAAGTAATCTACTCGCCACAGTCAGAACGTTAATTAGTGCAGACAGGCACGTACTTACTGCACCAATTAACATCCTTACGAGACGTTAATGAGGTCTTTTTAAATTGAATTTCACTGACCTCTTAAATTTATTATCTGCAACACGGGTTTCCCAGGGCTCAGGAAACCCAGCAGCTGAAGGCAAGAGAGAATGCCTGGATGTGACAGGTACATGCTTAGCCAGCCTTGCCCCCACCCCCAGGTCTACCCTGTAAACCACTCGTCAATCGCCCGAATCCCCCCCCTCCACAATTACCGACTCCCTACCTCCAACTTCCACCCTGCCCCCAACTCCGATATCCAACTTACCTCCCCACATCCCCAACGACCCTGTGTTCAACTCGCCCCCGCTTCACGCCCCAGCTGCTTACCCACCTGACAGCCGGACAAGCCTCTCAATTTAATAAATGCAAAATACTGCAGATGCTGGAAATCTGAAACAAAAACAAAAAGTGCTGGAAATACTTAGCAGATCTGGCAGCATCTGTGGAGAGAGAAGCAAAGTTAACGTTTCAGGTCTGTGACCTTTCATCAGAACTGGCAAAGGTTAGAAAAGAATTAGGTTTTAAGCAAGTGAAGGGGAGGGTGGTGGGGGAGAGAATAAAGGGGATGGTGTTTGAGAGGGCAGGGGGCAGGAGAGATTAAATAACAAAGCTGTCCTGGGACAAAGGCAAAGAGTGTGTTAACGCTTGTGGTGAAAGACAAAGCATTAGTCCAGAAAGACTGTTAATAGCGGAATAATGAGCAGCTCTGAATACATGAAAAGCAGGCACATGGTTAAAAAATAAAATATTTTAAAAAGGCCATTTAATTTAATCATGTTAATTAATCTCTCCTGCCCTATCAAACATCTTCCCCTTTGTTCTCTCTCCCACCACCCTCCCCTTCACTTGCTTAAAACCTAATTCTTTTCTAACCTTTGCCAGTTCCGATGAAAGGTCACAGACCGGAAACGTTAACTTTGCTTCTCTCTCCACAGATGCTGCCAGACCTGCTGAGTATTTCCAACACTTTTTGTTTTTCTTTCAAGCCTCAATTTGGCTGGATGCGGCTGGGAAAATGATTCAAAAATTTAAATCATGTCCTGCTGTTAAATTCAGCAGGACCCCCCCCCCACCGGGAAACCCCATACTACGGCTTTCTCAGATGCTAAACCTCCCTTCCCCCTAACCCACCTCCCCCATTCCCTTCCCACCTAGCAGTTGTTATTGGGGCCAATGGGCCTATAATTTCCTGGCCAACACTTCCTGCAAGCAGCATTCTACACTTGGAGTGCCCAACAACAGAATCCACCCTTGGATGCCAGGTTTCCAAATTCTAATGGCTTAAGAAAATCTTCAACCAATGTCTCAGTCATCTGTCTACATGTAAAATCATGTTAAAACTATTTAGTGGCTTGACAGAATGTACTGCACTTTAATTTTCCTATAGTAGCGTGTCCAATTCTAGGCATCACATTTTAGGAAGGACATGAAGGTTTTGGAGAGAGTACAAAAGACATTTACTGGAATGGTTCCAGGTTTGAGGGATTACACTCATGTAGATAGAGTCTAGAAGCTGGAGTTGTTCTCCTTCAAGCAGAGAAGGCTAAGAGGAGATCAGAAAAGGTTTAGGTGGAATAAGTGAAGAGAAAGGGTCTATCACCAGAAGGGTCTGTCACCAGAGGGTACCAAGTTAAGGCAATAGAATCTGAGACAACATGTAGAAAAGCTTTTTTATGCAATGAGTGGTTAGGGTTTCGATAACACTGCCTGATAGATTGCTAGATACATATTCAATAGTAGCTGTCAAAGGAAATTGGATAAATACTTAAAAGAAGAAAACAATGAATAGATATGGGAAAGAGTGAGGGAGTGGGACTACTGGATTGCTCTTCAAAAAAGCCAGTGCAGGTTCTACGGGCTGAATGGTCTCCTTCCGTGCTGTAATATTGTATGATTCTATGATGGATTCTCATGAAATTACAAAAGGAGAAAGGCAGATAAATTTTCATTAATGAAACACTGGAAAGAGTGCTGAGTAACTTATAACTTTTTGACACAGCACAAAGCTTTAACTCACTCCAAAATTAAACATACCTGGAGATAGTGTAAACATTTCCATTTTTTAAGCTTTTCTTCAAGAAAAATAATGTTGGGATTCCCAAATAATTTTGAGCTACTTACTTTAGAAAAACAGAATTCTGAAAGTTGTGCCATTGGAGGAAAAGTGATGGTTTTAACACTGATTACCTTGCACAGCCATTCCCTCTGATACTTGCAGATGCATTACCATGAACATGCGCATGATTTAAATATGCAGCAAGCAAAACTAACAAAAAGCATATTTTTGTAAGATAGCTCTGAAGATAACTATTAGCAACATCAATGGTAGTGAGAATAAAATCTTAACCAATGTATTAATGTAGAACTGGCAGAAGTATCACAACATGTGGCAATTTTTACAAACCAAAAGATGTCAGTCTAGCAACAATGCTACTCAGGCCAATATTAATGTAAGTTTATAAATTCCAGCACAGGTTTAACATGGCAGGAAAATCTTTTGTGTCAGTGGATTTAAATCACCAATTGAGCCAATTATTGGGGGAGGCAGATTTGATTACATTGAGTCACACTGTGAATCAATCATTTCATGGTGTACTCGAGCTGTATCATAAATTATACTCAGCCCATGCCTTACTGTATGACAGCAGACTAAAGTCAATATGAGTTGAGTCATTTAAAAAAATTTCTATTAGAAAATGTCAGAAAAATGAGCGCACAACATAACGGTATATATGCAGGCATTCCACTGTATACTGCCATCTTTGTGTCACTGTAAAACAATTTCCACAAAGTAATCTGGCTCCACACACATTCGAATAGAAGTAAAATTACAGCTAAGTATTTCTAACTAAAAGTCTGAGGACCTGAAATTTTGGGGGGCCCACTCTGCCAATGAAAGTCCTGGAAAGTGAAACCCTTGCCCGTTCCAGCTGTAAGGTTTAGAGCATTATCACGGTTTACTTTTATGAATAACTTTGTCATGCTTTTTCTGTAAGGCTAAATGTAATGCCAAGACTGGATTGCAAAGCATGATGGTCATTTTCACTGAAATGTGTCAAAATATCATGTTGAAATAGGTGTGTGTGAAAGGCTCCACGTAGCCACAATAAAAGGGGAAGTTGTGCACCTGGAGGGGGGCCCACATTGCGGGGGCTATGAACTGTGACATATTTTACATTTGTGAAAAATAAGGACAGCTAAACTAATAGGACTAATTATATGCTATGTATAAATTGTGGCGAGTCGAAGAGACTTAGTAGTTGGCAGGAAAAAAGACAGAGGCGCAAGGGGAGAGCCAACTGTGCAACAGCCCCGACAAACAAATTTCTCTGCAGCACCTGTGGAAGAGCCTGTCACTCCAGAATTGGCCTTTATAGCCACTCCAGGCGCTGCTTCACAAACCACTGACCACCTCCAGGCGCGTATCCATTGTCTCTCGAGATAAGGAGGCCCAAAAGGTATACTAATATATTGAATTCTGTTTGAGCTTTATTATGAAATGGTTTTTCAAGGCTATACTCTGTTTAAACCTTTATGTAACAACAATGGGAGAGATGGATTGAAGACCTCAGCACTCCTTGCAGGGGCGAGATTAGATAATTGTGAAACTGCAGAATTGCAAAAATGGTTGGTATCAGCAAGAATGTGACCTTTAGGATCCTTGTTAAAATAGGAAGAAACAGGAAACATCTTCAAAGTGTGTAGATTGATCCGTTAACTAATTAGGGTCTAACAATGATGTCAACCTGAACCAGTTAGGATACTTGGAACAATTCATAACTGAATATGGTAAGATCCTAGCACCCCAAGAGGAATAAAAGAAAGGGAGTTACGGGACATCGTCAGCACACTTAGAAGGAGAAGATGGACTACGGTCAAGTGAACACAGCAGGAGGAGAAGGAGGAAAGAGGAAAAGAAAAGAGAGAAGCAGGAGAAGAATGAGAAGAAGTCCATGCAAGAACCGGTGCTAAGTCCTGCGGTATACCTATTGCCGTTCTTAAGTATTAATTTTGTATATCTTAGTTAAGCCTAATAAACTCTCTGACTTGATCACAGAACTTGAGTCCCTACCTTGTAGGTCTATCTTGGTCAAGAATCCCAAGGTGAGCCAGGTTGGGTATCCTCTGTCTCACTTTTATTCAGGCAACATCTATCTGAAATGTACAGTGGCGACTATGAAGGGACAATTGACCAAGTGAAAACCGGATTCTTGTTTTTGATTAAGGACGAGACTCTTGGCTGCCCGCCTGTCCAGTGAGTTCTTTTCGTTGAACTAGCTGAGAGGGAAATCTGTGTAAGTGTTTACGGGGAGTTGGAGGTCATTGGATAACTCCAATAGGCGTCTTAGTTTTCTTCAGATAGATAAGATGACAGGAGAAACATCACTAACGATATTTCAGGATAAGGTAACACACCGTATAATATGGAAGAGATACAAATCCTCTTATCTGAGTGTTTAAGTCATGTTGTATGCAGGGATCTAAAAAAGACTATTGAACACCAGAAACAAAAAATTTGGAAACTGCAGGACAGATTGGCTACCACGTCCGCAGTCATACAACAACAGAACCTGACAGCTCTCCAAGCTAGTCATGCAATACATGGAGAACATCAATTTAAACAAGAATTAAATCAAATTAACTGTTCCTACACTGACCAACAACTACAGAATGCGTGTGGTGATTTCAGAGTGCATTCATCAACCCCACAGACAAGTGGACCATACTCAGTGTAAGTTGAAAATTTGGGAAATTAAAAATAGATTTCAAAGGCAACCAGCAACAGCAAAATACCCACAGTGAGGATCAAAATGAGTTACTGAGTGGATAATTAAAAAAAAAAAATTGTTAAGTGCAAACATCACTTAGACTGATAGCAAATGCTGTCAGTTTTTTTTTAAGATCGTGCAGGATCCAAAATGAATGGCTAGTAGGAAAAAAAATAAGTTCAAAAAGTCCATAGCAATGGTTAAAACTGCCGTGAGACTATCATAATTAGTCATTTCTCTTTTAGAGGAATGAGAATTGGATTGTGTTTTCATTACTTATATGTGGATCTTGGGAACTATCATAGACTACCCCACGGTAGTGTTTGTTTTGGTACAGGAGGTAGTGAATTGATCGAGATATCCAACACCCACTCAGTGTTCATAATTAAGAGGGCTAGCCAGTACCAGCACCCAGTTCCTGTGTTCGTTTATATCTATGCCTGCTTCTGCTGTCTGCTGCCTGCTGCAAAGCTGAAATTCGGGATTGCTGTGTTCTTTTTCTTTTGCTGTAAGAATGTTGAAGGTTTTTTTTAACTATAAAAGCTAACTTTTTCTTTAGTTTGTTCCTTGTTTATAATTATATTATATCATCGAAAAGGCACCTGAAGAAAGAACGAGACCAGTGATGTAATTTATCTCTATTTTTAAAAAAAGCACGTGCTACTCTGTTCTGTATGCAGTTAATATGTATTGGTCTGAATTAAGTTTTAGTTATTAAGGTTAACTAACCTGGGAAGACTGGAATTTCATTAGTGGCCACAATGAAATTCCAGGTTATTATGTTAAGGTATGAGGGAGTCTTTAATTCAAAAAATAAAGCTCACTCATATCAAATGTTTATTGGTGTGAACTGGAATTTGAAAAAAAAGGGGGTGTTTGGAAATAAGTGGAGTTTAATCTAAAATGCTGTCTTCCCTGATGGAGATGTTTTCCTTCGAAGGTGATGTTACTAATGATTTTTGTTGTTGTCAATCCCTAAGGATTCAAAAAATAAGAATTGGGAAAAAGCTGCTTAAAATTGAGTTTGATTTGGAGTTTAGTTCTTTTTCGATCAGGAAAGTTTTTTTTAAAGTTACATAAAGTGAGAATGTTTTGCTCCGCCCCCTTAAACAAACAGGGAAGTTAACCCTTTGTGCTAACAGCTGTTTGGTTTTTCATTTAATTTGCCGCACAAATTTTGTCTTGCTGAGTGTAAATTTATATATTGGACATTATTAAATTTTAAATTTCTAAATTGGCAGCTATGTGTGGAAAAATTAACCCATTGGGCTCTTGGGCAGGGCCAACTGGATTTTTGTGGGTTTTTTTATAAACAGATGACGATGGTTTCCAGGACCACATGAGTACTGAGGCCCCAGCAGGAAATGCAGCAGTTTTTAAGAATTTAAGAAGTTATCTGCAGACATCAAACGTCACAGCATGGTGATGATTTGGACTAAAGGCTTTGCCTTTTAACAACTTGGCCATAACCCATTCAGGCCATTTGTTACCTTCCAAGGCAGGGTGTTTTAGAAGGAGACATGGAAGCCACCTCAAAACGTTAAACCGTCAATCCTGGGCATAATTGTTTTTGAGATTTGAATCGATTAAAATAAATAGATAAGAATTGCTATTTCAAGCACTTGGAGAAAATTTACCTAAAATTTAAGGGGATAGTCAAATTTTCATTCAACAAAAAAAAAATGATGGAAAAGCAGTCTAGGTGGTTCCTGAGTATAATAAAAAAAGAACAAGTTTCTTTTGGGAGAAATGAGTTGAACATTAACAAAACCTACGAGCACAGCAACACTGTTATTTGAATTTGGGATAATTTGAGATGCAAAAAGTCCAGAGTAATTTAACAAGTTACCTTTAAGAAACTAAAATGATATCTAAGATAAAGAACCAAAAAACAAGATATGGTAATGCCTGGAATCAAATAGGAATGTTTGATTTCAGTTTTTTTTTAAAATGAGAATATTGTATTCGACTATAAAGTTTCTCCAGATACGAGATAGAATGAGATAGAATTGGATGTGTAAAACTGGATGAGAATAAGTGATTGAGGGTAAGAGATAGAGACAGGAAAAATCACACTACCAAACAGGAATTGGAAGAGTTATGAAAGCGTTGTTAGGAATTGTATTCAATAGCTGTCTCTTGGAGATATTTGTATCCTTGCCTATGAGTTTTTTTTAAAAAAGTAAACCACATCTGATGGTCTGGCCACTACCCAAGACATCAGGACCATGCAGGGAGAGATAAGCAAAGTTCTTAGACAAACCCCACCACCGCCCCCCTCTCAACTGCCTTGATCTTTTGATGAGATCAACGGAGAGTTAAGAATGTGTGACATGATTTTGGAACACTGGTGTAAGTGAAAATATGATCTGTTAAGTAACTAACTTGCAAAATGCATGGTAAAATGCACTGAAGAATGGGTCTCAGTCATGCTCAGTTACTTGATGACAGCGTGAAAGGAAATGGTTAATGTGGCCAATGAAGTGAGAGAACATTTTAAACTATCGAGGCATTGATTCATACTCCATAGAGAAACGGACTTTAAAATCAGGATAGAATGGTATCTGTCAGTGGGAGTAATATTGTTGGACACTTAATATAATGAGGGATATGGAACTTGGATTAAGACAATTGAGGACTAGGTCTCATATTTAGTAAGAACTATCCACAGGATGGATACAGGTAAAGAGAGAGCTGGAGAATCTTTTAAGTCCATGTATTATCTGTTATATGGAACAAAGGTACTTACAACATGCCAATAATTTAGAATTAACTGTGCTTCAGCTAAAGAATGAGGAACGTTATGAAGTGAAATAATCTGTAGGTGGGGAGTGCCATTCACTCAAGTATGAGCAAAAGCTATGTGCAGATCACTGCACTCAATGGGCTTACATGCTGCTAAGGTGTTTTATAGCGGTCAGGTCAACACCCATGAATATTAAGCCGGCTCTACAATCTGCCCTGGGTCATGCAATCGATCATACCACCCAGTGGGCTCAGCTCCAACAAGTAGAAAGAGCTTGATCCTTTACTAAGACATAGATACCTAAGAGGGTACTTGTCCATGCAGTTGAAGGACCAAAAATGGTTCCTCAAAATTCAGGGTCATTCTATCATTGTGGGTACACCAAGGTCACATCAACAGCCACCTCCTTATTTGCCTAGCCACCCAAACGCGCTCGAAAAGCAGATACAGACCCTAGCCACCAGATTGGAAAATACCACCGGAAATTTAGATAAATTGTCCATGATTATGCAGATATTCATGACCACCCAAAACACCAATGGCCAGAGAGCTCAGGTTTCGGGACAGTCAACAGGTAGCCAAGGGAGACACCCTCTCAGGAGTCAGGCTCCCCACTCCTGATCTGAAGTGGGGTTCAGACGCAATGCGAATGGGCATCCAGTGATCATTGTTATGCTGCCCGGGAGCCGACAGCAAGTTATGCTGGTGGACACTGGATCATCACTGATGATTATTCATACCCCACACCTTGGGCAAGGATTGCTTTGCTTTTAGCGGCATTACCAAGGTCCAGGCTTTAGTACACCCTGGTCAATCTACTGCTCTCTCTACTCTTTGGGGATGGGAAATTGTGATTAATTAGCCTTTGTATATGACAACAAGGGATAGACGGGGTATTCTGCAGAGTGATGTGTTAAAACGTCCTAGCTCACACAGACCCACAAGTCAAACCCTTAGTACAACAGCATTCCTCTGTTTTCGCAACATCCAAAAATGATTGTGGATGAATGACAGGAAAGTACTAATAGCACAGTCCATCGGCCCTGTAAAGAGTATCCCATTTGTAAAGACTCCGAGAGGTTATTGTGTCCCTTAGCAAGCAAGGAGTCTTGCACACAGGAATCCTCATGAAAAATTTGAGACAACACTTATTGATCACGGAGACATCAAGATTCCTTTATACTAATCTGACTGAAGGACAGCAAGCAAGGGGTTATGATGGATTGATAAGACGTTCCTAAATTGTGCGAGGAATCAGTGCATAAGCACTTTATCCTCGAGGTGGGGACTGTAATGCATAGAGTATTTTCATGGCTTACTTTTATGAATAACTTTGTAATACATTTTCTGTAATGCTAAATGTGATGTCAAGACTGGATTGCAAAGCATGATGGTCATTTTCACTGAAATGTGTCAAAATGTCATGTTGAAATATGTGTGTATGAAAGGCTGCATGTAACCACATAAAAGGGGAAGTCGTGCACCTGGAGGGGGGGGGCCCACATTGTGAGGGCTATGAACTGTGACATATTTTATGTTTGTGAAAAATAAGGACAGCTACACTAACAGGACTAATTATATGCTATGTATACCAATATACTGAAGTCTGTTTGAGCTAATTCTTGCTTTATTATGAAATGGTTTTTCAAGGCTATACTCTGTTTAAAACTTTATCTCAAAACAATGGGAAAGATAGGTTGAACACCTCAGAACTCCTTGCAGAGGGCAAGATGAGATAATTGTGAAACTGCAGAATTGCAAAAATGGTTGGTATCAGCAAGAATGTAATCTTTAGGATCCTTACTAAAATAGAAAGAAACAGGAAACATCTGTAAAGTGTGTGGATTGAACCATTAACTATTTAGGGTCTAACAATGTCAACCTGGACCAATTATGATACATAGAACAATTCATAACCTAATATGGTAAGATCCTAAAGATCCTAGTACTTCAAGAAGAATAAAAGAAAGGGGGTTATGGGACATCGTTGGCACACTTAGAAGGAGAAGACATACTATGGTCAACAGAACACAGCAGGAGAAGAAGGAGAGAAGTCCATGCCCCAGTGAGCTCAGAAACAAGAACCGGTGCTGAATGCTGCTGTATGCCTGTTATCGTTGTTAAGTATTAACTTTGTATATCTTAGTTAAGTCTAATAAACTCTCTGACTTGATCACAGAACTTGAGTCCCTACCTTGTAGGTCTACCCTGGTCAAGAATTCCAAAGTGAGGCGGATTGGGTATCCTTTGTCTCACCTTTATTCAGGTAATGCATACCTGAAAACCTACACAGCTCCAACAGGAGATCAAGAGCAAAGTAACTTTCATCAGTTGGGCAGGTTTATCAGGCATGGAAGGCTGCTTTGGCAGTACCAACCACTATCTGTTTGCCAGGAGACAGAGAAGTCAAAAGAATGCCCTTAGTGCTGAGGGGAGACATGTGCTATTTACTTTTAATCGAGAAATTCTGGAGCCTTTACTTTGGAATGTTGAATTCTTCTAAGACCATCATGATGGAGACTGGAGACTTTTATGATTCATGAAACTTCATGAATAAGTTTAATATCTCAGTTCAGTATTACTAAGTTTGTGAATCATTACGGATTTCGTTATTTTTCTACCAGAGATGGTCAGGAGTCAAAAATTCTCTAAATTAAAATTCAAGTGAAATCTATTGTTTTGATCTCCCATTACTGTCTACTTTTTCGAAACCTGACTTATCGTAAGAGGGTTAGTTAGCTCAATTGGCTAGATGGCTACAGTGTGGTGCAAAATAACACCAACAGTATGGGTCCAATCCCCGTACTGGATGAGGTAGTTCTTGGGGCCTACCTCCTTGCCTTGCCCCATAGTAATATCATAGCATAAACCATGATTAGCAACTCTCAGACAATGAGGACACTACATAGAGAGAGACACACATTTATAGCATATAGCCTGAGTTGCATGATCTGATGGAGAGTTTACTCTTCCACCATCTGAAGTACAAGAAAGGTTCATGTCAATTCATAAGCAATCACAAATGTATGAACATGACAGCAAGAAAGGACACAGCTGGTGCATTGAATCTGTCCCATACATTCATGCTGCAATTAAGCTTCATGAGCTGTAATGCCCCCACCCACCAACAGCTAAGTAATCTCCAGGGAGAGGCAAAAACAGATACAAAAAGCTCTCGGTCAATTCACGGAGAAAGGAATTTTGGAAATTCCTATCTGACCCACAACGACCAGGATTTCAATTCAACCGCTAGACAATGCTTGACACCAGATATTGTGCATATAAAGTCACTTAGTACTTTCTAGCTTGCTTACAGGATTCATCTTCGGTACTGAACACAAGAAATTATCTGGTGAAAGCCATTAACAGTGAGTAACCAGTGCATATGTAATATAAAGGGATTTTTTGAATTTAAAATTTCTGGCCTATATGATATAATTAAATGAAAAAATGTAGCCTTGCCAGCAACATATTGTCAAACAATGTTTCATCGAAAATTTTCCAAATGGCTTTTCTTGTATAAAGCAATGCAATTCTATAAACACTATAAGGCTTTCATTCAGATCCACCATTTTCTATTTTTCAGTGAGGGATCAAGAATGACGTGGTGATGCAAGTGAACACAATTGTCTGACTCCTCCCATCGAGCTCCAAAAATGCTGCAATATCCTGAAAATGTCAATCAACTATTGTAAACAGTAACCTCGCCATTTATATATTTTATATATATTTTTAATATTGAAGCTCAATTAACATAATTTGTTGAGTAAGTCCAAGGAGCATGAATTCTTATCATTACTTCCTGACTTATTTCACTTCTTTTGCTCATTACAATCTGGTGATGCCTGCACTATGCACCATAGCTCTTCGCCTCAATTAATAACTGCGGTATGAAACTTGAGTAAAGCAAAAGTATAGTGCTGTCAGTCATGCAGGAAGTAGAAGAATACAGCACCCACTACTTCCTGATAATAGGGAAACCAGGGTTTAATGATGGATTTTAATATATTATAGAAATACTTTAGAAAAGTTCATGTTCATGTTCATGTTTCATGTGCAGGAACAAATTGAAACTTTACGAAGGAAATTGTTGAACAACTCACAGACAAGGTTTAAAATATGTAATTTTAACAAACATTAACTTTTTCCTAAATCATGTAGGATAACTCTTTGAAGGAGAACAGCTAAACTTATAGCGAACTAGTAATTTTATTGGAATAGAATATTCAGTTAATCCTAACAGAAGCACAAAATTTCTATGAAGAGAAAATAATTCCATGCTGAAAGTCTTTACAATCCATTGGACGTGTTTTATCAAGCAAGTAATATTTTTACTCAAACAATATACCTGATCACAAATAACTTTAATAGCATATTAATTTATTATTATTGTAAATAAGTTTGCAGAAAGGTAAGTACAGATGAGAGAAGCTAGTCATGTCATTTAATTTTAGAAGCCAGCATACCAGACTTCCCTGATAATGAAACTTAATATGAAGTATGTTATGCCTTTTTTAGGATGCCAAAATTGAAGCTAACTTGAGTGATATTACTTAATTAATATTTTAGGTCACAAACCTAATATTTCATATGCAATTGAACATCTGGGAGCTATCTTTGGACTTCAGATGTAATTGCACTTTTTATAGATTTGCTATTAATTCCATACCACAGAGCTGAATACACATATTTTCAGCTCCATTGGTTATATTTACACCATTGATGGAAATGTAAGCCCCTTAATAATTGGCGGAATAGCAGTTTCCATTCCACTGATAGAAACTACGTAATACTGAGATTATCCTAGATCAGTTAGCATCACTTAGCATTAGTTCTAGAGGATGGTTTTATTTATGATTAGATACTCTATCTATTCCTCAAAATCAATAAGATCCTCAAATGTTACAGTTTTGAGTTTGATATTCAGGTTGATTCAACCCTTCACCATACTGTACAAATTGCAACTTGAGATATCTTTCTCTTGCCTCCACTACATGGCAATTCGCACCTTTCTACATTACATGATTATACCAAAGGTTCAAATACAATTCTGTATAAGGAGATAATAATTTGAGTCCATATATTATGATTACTCAGTTTCTGAGCTAAGTCTCTTACAAATGCATTCCTTTTCCATTGGGCTAATAAGATCAGTATAACACCCTATTTTGTAATCTTACCACAGATTTCTGTCTCGTTACATTCCTATTTCACAAATTGAAACTATTAATTATGGCCGGAATTTTACCATCAGGAATCAGGTCCCTTTGGAGGCGTCCGGAAGGTAAAATGGAGCGCGATGACATCGGGCCAGGTCCCCGGCGTCATTACGAGCAGACGCCATTTAACCAGCGTAGGAAGTCGGGCGAGATCGAGTCTGCGCTCGCTGCCCAACTACAAACAATTGAAAACTCATTAAGGTACTTGAAAAAGCAACTGACAGCAATTTTACACGTGCAGTCTGATTTTATGGCCATAAATCGGGTCGTGAGGCGTCTCGGGAACCCAGCAGGTTCAAAAGGGCGGCAGGCATTGATTCATGAGGGAGTTGGAGGTACAATTTTTATTTTTGCTCTTTATTAATTCAGATGTTGTTTGTGTGTCCTAACAAGGGGTGTTACTTGCAGCTTGTGCAGAAGGGTTCATCTGAATGTTATGCACTGCTGATCGGGATCCATCTACTCTGAGTTATTGGGTGAAAGGAAGGGGCTTTCGTGAGTCAGTCCTAACAGCTGGAAGCTAATACCTGTGGTCAAAGCATCTGGTCTGCTGTACAACAAAGGGAATTGTTCACTCTGGAGGTGGATCATCAGATGAGGAGGACAGTGCTTCAATGAGGGACAGAAGGATAAATGGGCCGGGGAACGTGCAACAAGCTGACCCAGTGCATCCTTGTAATGTTGGAGGGAGAGCAGGTGGCAGAGTTGCCCGGGAGTGAACACATGTTAGGAGACGTGCCTACCCAACCGGAAAGGCATACCGGCCGTGTCTGAACTACCTGCAGCTGTCAGAACACCAGTGCAGAAGAAGACTGCGGCTGTCACGGGAGACTGTCACATCTCTTTGTGAGATGCTGGCAGTGGATGTTGCCTCAAACTGTATCGGTGGCCATCCAATGCTGGTCGCTGTAAAGGTTACAACAGCTCTTAACTTCTATGCGTGTGGCTCCTTCCAAGCCTCAGCCGCAGACTTATGCGGAGTCTCACAAGCAGCAGCGCACCATTGCATAAAAGTTGTGACTGATGCATTGTTCCAACGTGCTAACCATTTCATCACGTTCAAGACGGACAACACTAGTCAGACTGAGAGAGCCAGAGGCTTCAGCACTATATCTGGCTTCATAATGGTACAGGGCATGATGGATTGTACTCATGTGGCCCTTAGAGCACCAGCAGGCCAGCCGGGGCATTCATGAACCGCAAGGGATTCCATTCAATGAACGTTCAGCTTGTCTGTGATCATCGGAAGAGAATCATGCAGGTGTGTGCACGTTACCCTGGGAGTTGTCATGATGCTTTCATTCTCCAAAACTCCCAGATGCCTGCACTTTTCAGTCCTCCAGACAGAATGGAGGGATGGATACTTGGCGACAGGGATTATCGTCTGAAGACATGGCTCATGATACCAGTGAGGAACCCAAGGGATAATGCGGAGGAACGATACAATGAGAGCCATGCGGCCACCAGAGTGACAATTGAACAAACTATAGGCCTACTAAAGATGAGATTTAGGTGTCTTGACCGCTCCGGTGGAGCACTGCAGTAAGCACCATCAAGGGTTTCAAGAATCATTGTCGTCTGCTGTGCCCTGCATAACATGGCGATTGAAAATGGAGAGGCCCTGGAGGATGATCAATGTCAGCGTGATGTGTCATCAGATGATGATGAAGTTTCTGATGAGGAAGCTGGGCATCAGTCACATGATAATGAGGGAGAGGAAGCTGAATGTAATTTGGCTCTAAGTGCTAGAGAGACCAGGGAGTCTCTAATAGGCAGGCGTTTCCATTGAGAGGATATAAATTTTCACGATATTGATATTGCCATATGAGATGAGTCATTGTGAGGATATGAGAGGGCAAATTCACTCACCTTCAGGGGAAAAGATAATGTGATGAAACAATCCTTCACATCATGAGGAATGCAACCCAAGTGTGTAACGTCACATTTAAAACTACTTGTGATGAGTAACGATGCTGTATGTGACTTCAGGAATGACATGTCAAATAGTCAAAACACCAAAACTATTACAATTTTTTCTTACACAAATCAAATAAATAACTTACAAGTCACCCTGTGAACCAGTAGTGATGTTAAAGTGATTTCTTATATCGTTTGCGAGTGCTCATTCGGGTGCATGATCCCTCGCCACCAGACTTTCCAGAGGCAGGTGACTGATCTGGTTGCCGCCCTGCTTGTGATGACTTTGGTGGACGTCCTCTGCATGCTCGCGGCCGTGAGGGCCCTAGCATCTCAGGGTTCTCTTGATAAATATCATGAGCACCCTCTAACAACCTGGGATTTTGCGGTTCACATGTCCCTGGCAGAGGGAGCAAGGAGCTGCAGGATGCATCAGAGGCACCTTCAGAGGAGCTCCCATATGCGATCTGCCGCCTCTGTGCCCTCGTGAGGCTCAGCTGGTCCTCAATGGTGACTTCAGAGGGATGAACGGCCTCGACCTGTCGCCAGTGCATCAGATTCTGCTCTCTGGTGCTCTGGTCCAGGGAGGCCACACTCGCTCTGAGGTCACGAATTGCATCCAGAACTGGCCCCTCCACTGCAGCCGCCAGTCTTTCAACAGAGGAAGCCTGAGAGCTTGCTGAACTCATATTCTGGATGGATGTCTCCAGAGTACAAGTCATAGCGCACAGCGTCTCAGACAACGCCAGATTTCCAAGGACCGCATTCTGCACCTGCAACATCTCCCGACGAATGGATGTTCTCAGAGGCACGTCATCAGCTTGCAGCTCTGCACTGGCCTGGCATCCCATTCTCCTCCGACTGTGTGAGGCATCGGCCGATTCTGCTTCTGGTGGCTGGCCCGGCAACTGTGCTGTGCTCACACCTGTATGTGAAATCGACTCCCTGGACACGCTAATCCCTACCGATGTATAAGTATTTGCACTGGTACTTGGTGCGTTGCGAGGATGTGACGGTGCACCCTCTGAGGCGCCCTCCTCCACCTCAGAGGTGGATGGTCGGGCAATGGAGATGCTTCCTGGCCCATGCTGTGTTTCACCTGTTGGGAAAATCATATCGATCAGTTTGATCAGCAATCCAGACTTAAGGACATGTTTTTGACTCCATTATGGTCACATCTGTGTGATGTAACATTTGAAGACAACATTCAGTGCATTTGACAATCAATACACCACGAGTGCTCCCCGCACCCCCCCCCCCCCCCCACTCAAAATACACTCGAACACCACTTTCTGGATCACTCACTCTCATGCCCAGGTCCACCGGCCTCGCCATCTGCAACGGCGCGTCCTCCTTCCTCCCTTGCTATCGTCATTCTACTCCATTCTACTCAAGAATGCCTGACTGGTCACGCCGCCACCTGTATGGGACCTCTCTCAGGCATTGTGTGCCCTCTTTTCCTAATTAAACAAAAATACTTACATATTAGTTGGCATATCACGCAGTCACCCAAAGGGGTTGATGTTGCATTTCACTGCTGTGCCAGTGCTGAGCGCGACTTGAACACCTCCGCATCATCGTTCATCTCAGACTTGCCCATCTTGCATCCCAAAGTAAGGCAGCAGCCAAGCAATGATCATACAGGGCTTCCACATTGCATCATGAGTACACATATATCCTCCCTTAACACATTAACGATTAGCTGAATGAGGAATGCCCCTTACCCGGGCAGAGTGAAGCAGGTCATTGAGGCACTAACGGCTGGTGACGTCCTCTGCGACCTCCAGCCAGGCCCTCTTGGTCACTTGGGAGGGTCGGCTTCTACCATCTAGATTGAAGAGGATCTCCTGCCTCTCCTCAACCGCCTGAAGGAGGACCTGCAATGATTCATCCGAAAATCGGGGGGCTGAGTGAATGCTTCGCCCCTCCATCACTTCTTGTACTTCTCCTGTACTCTCCCAGTCCTTCTCTCCTTGCAGGTGTGGAGTCTTTTAATACTCCAGACCTAATGCCACTGATTTCAAATGTCAAGCCAAGTAAGAACTAACTGTTCAATATAATTGCAGTAATCCTTTTTCAAGGGCTTACATCAGCCATTCCCGGATGAGGCCCCACCCTCAATGCTGATTATCATACCGCCCGCGCGCGCCCTTTCATGTCACAGATACGCCGCGGGGCTGCTAATTGGCTGCCCCGTGTGTGATGCCGGTGGCCAGAGTCGTGGAGCGGGATCGGAGCCCTCATCCGCTTCAGGCGCCTCTGCCCCGGAGCCACAGAAACCGGTAAAATCCTGGCCTATAAGTCTGTCTTTGATTCTATATCACTCAACATTAGCTTGATTCTAAACACTAATTAAAAAGTATAATGTTTTGCCCAGATGTTTTCTTTTTGCCAGGCTAGCTGTTGGCTTTGCACCCATAATCAATGATTAAAAGTCCCTGAAATTTAGGAGCCAGTGTGCAATGGAACATCTCCAATTTACTTTGATTAAGCAGATGATTATTTCATATTAAAACTTAGCTGGTTCTGTAAAGGTCAGGCTCAGTTCAAAAGTTGCCATCTAATTACACTTGTAAGTACTCAAGATAGTATAATTTAAGAATCATACTTCATTACCAAACAACAAAGACTAAAAAAAAGACTACTGCAATGTGAAAACAAATCAATAGAGGTAATTAAATCAACCTGATCAACCCTTTCCTTCCCATTAGTATTGCTTTAACAAATACTAATGCCAAGTTTGCTGTTTTCAGATTGACCACATTTTTTGAACCTAATAAAAATAACAATCTGTAAATTTTAGTTCCTTCAGCATGTGTATATTTACAGATGATAACAAAAAAAATGATGAGCCCAACTAACATAAAAACAACAGACATGAATTTCCATAGGGTTTCTGCCACTCTTCTGCCATAACTTCAGCAAAAGGCATCCCAGGAAAGTTCTGTAAACACTGTTTATACCATTTTCTGGGGGCGGGGGGTCATTTAGGCTCATCCATCAAAGTTACAATGTCCGATCGGAAGATCCCCTGTGAATTTCACCCAGTGAGTTAAATTGGTTTTAGTACCATGGCCCCGTTTTCCTACCCATGCCAACAAAAGTATTGGTATGAATGCCTTCATATAGAACAGGCAGATAGATTATCAGTATGATGAAATTGATTCATTATCTAAAAAAATATTTTTGTGTGAGAATAAAATTATATTCTTTCTGAACAGAACTGGGGTGGTCAGGCTCAAAGGGCTGGGCCCTTTTCTCTGGAAAAGAGAAGACCGACAGGTGACATGACTGTTTGAGGTTATAAAAGAGTTTGATAGAGTAGACATAGAGATGTTGTTTCCATTTGTGAGGGAGTCCAAAACTAGAGGCCATAAATATAAAATGGTCACTAATAAAGCCATTAAGGAATTGAGGAGAAACATCTTTACTCGGAGAGTGGTGAGAATGTGAACAGCATAGACGCATTTAAGGGGGATTCTAGAAAAAAACCCGAGAAACAAAATGGAAGGATGTGTTGATAGGGTGAAATGAAGGAAGGTGGGAAGAGGCTAGTGTGCAGCATAGACACAGGCATAGACCTATTGGGCCAAATAGAATTTACAGTGCAGTAACAGGCTATGTAATTCTATAGTCAAGACTTCTCAACATCTCAAATACATCTCTACAATTAAAGCATATTCAGCACATGGAATGCTGAAAGGATTGCTTAGAGAAGTAATAAAAAAGAGAATGGAGGTGAATTTTCTTTGAAGTTAAGGCAAGTGATTGGGAGAAGCCTTGTAGAACTTTCTTGGAAATGTGAATTAAAAGTGATGTATTGTTGGAGAAAAGCACCAATGTAAGATGTGTCCACATTGACAGTTGATCGAGGCATTTCTATCCTTCCCTAAAACAGACTGGCAAAAAAGGTGAAAGAAAATTCAAAATTTGGCATGCAAATCTTTATTCAATGAGTTTGTGCCACATTCTGTGCCTGCACAATCAAATTACATAGTTGGATTACACAGGAGTCAGACATTTTGTTTTGCTTTTGAACAGCTGATGTTTTATTTTTTGCACAACACGAGTATGACAGATTGCACAATATACTAAAAGCAAATTACCATTCTCTGTGGTGGAGGAATAATTATGTACTGTTTAATACATTTTTCTGTCATGCTCTCCACACATACACCCCATTCCCCTGCCACCCCCCCACCCCCGCCACCACCACCCCAGCCCCTTTCCATATGCTGTGAACTCAGTATTTGGATGCAGGCGTTCTTGACTAGTGGACTGACCATATAGCCTACTGGCCAGGCCTACAGAAGGCTCTCTATGTGATGACACACAATTGCCGCTGACATGCCATGCTCATGTACTACTCTTTTAATGTTACTTCTACTTACTGCCTTGTATAAGTATAGAACAGTGGGTGTTGTACAAAGATTTCTGATTCCCTTCAACACAGTTGATTTAACTATATTTCTACTATACCTATGGTCTGCAGAAGTGAGGTATCCACTGCAGATTACTTGGCACTGCCACACCTCGATGGCAGATTGCAGCATAAATGGCATCCATGATGCCACTTATGTGAGACTGTTGTGAACAGTTGTGCATTGGACTCGCCACTGTACCCAGACCACCTTCCCAATGTACTGGGAATAAGTCATGTGCAATCACAATACAATACTCTTGCATTCCCAACTTGTTTTTAAATTTAGGCCCACTAAGGTTTGCATTTCAATGAAATTCAGTAATGGTACTACGAATGCTGCACAACTACCTTATACCAGTTAGCCCATCATCAACTACCATTTCCACTAATCTTTGCTTACTACAACTTGGTCCTCACCCTGTGGGTCATTATCCTTAAAACTAAGCACTTCTACTGTAGCATGCCATCTGTGCTGAAACCTAGTTCAAGTATGACAGTTTGTGCTCAGGTGTGGGATACATGCAGCTACTGATATACTAAGCCCTTGGTTCATGAAAAAAGCAGCTGGGCATATAAGCACACTAATCCATTTGGGGATCCTATTGTCATTGCATACATTATGTTGCAATTGTGATAATCACTATGTTTGGACATGTTATGCAATGTATCTTGTAAATATATAATTATAGTACATACCAGTTCTGCACACAAATTTCCACAGCCCCAATGCCTTCTAAACTCTCCCTGCTGAATATGGAGTGAATTGCTTTATGTCAAGTGGTCCACCTGCTCTATGCTGTGCCATCCTGTTACATACTAAGTTTTCTTTCAAACATGAGAAAAATGGAGATCGAGACACGGTACAGTAGATTTGCTTTCGCACCACTGCATGTACAATATAATTTGTGTAATCTAGCTATCTTCAAATATGAGATATTGAGGGTTAAATTGGGAGCTTTCACTTTTGGCCAGGTCCTAGATCCTCCCCACCCCCGGCCACCGGCACAGTGTTAATCCCCTGCGCATAAACAGTGAGGTCTGAGGAGCCATGGATATTGGGCCTCAGACCTCATTATAATGAAGTTAGCATTCCAGGAGAAGGCAGCATCAGGTCGAAGTCTGGGCTGGTGTAATCCCATGTGGATCAGAGAGGAAGGTCAGGTCCTTGGGATTGATGTCAGTGGGGTGGGCGGGGGGAGAGGGGGTGGGACTGGGGTGGGTGGGGAAGATTAGCCTCTCAGGATTGATATCAGAGGGAGGAAGGGAGGGAGATCTGATTCTCAGGATTGATGTTGGGGCGTGGGAGTGGGGGGGGGGTTGTGGGTGGGGAGACCGGGACCTGGGGATTGATGTTGGGAAGAGGAAGGGAGAATGGGGTCACTAATGATTGATGTTGGTGGGGAGAGATGGAGCAGGATTGTGGGTTCTCTGGATTAATAACGGGGGAAGGAGATCGGACTCTTGGTCACGTGTGAAGATGGGAGGGAGAACAGGGGCCTTCAAGATTGATATTGGGTGGAGGGAAGGAGTGAGATGAGAGGTCCTTTGGATTTGTGTCAGGCGCAGGGAGTGAGATCGGTGGCCCTCTGAATTGATGTTAAGGAGCAGAGGGAGGGAGATCGAGGGCGCTTCTGATTGATTGCAAGGTGAGGGAAGGAGATCAGAGTCCTGATGGTTGGCAGGGATCTTGAGACAGGGCGCGGTGGCAACTGTGGTCAGCACTTACCATTTATATATTTGATGCTTAGGATGGTTTTCCTGGTTGGCGCTGGTTGTTTCAGGACAAACCAAAATCGTAGCAGGGACCTGAAGCTGGCATATGCAAAGGGCCTAATGCCTGCTTCAGGTATGGGCCAAGGACCTCTTTTGTTTGTCATTACACAATATAGTGGCAGCCTTCCAGTCCGAAGTGTGCACACCTCCTTCCAGCCATTTTGGGGCCTTAGGAGGTTGAAAAACAGGTGCTACCTGGTCCAATTTAACCCCCATTATTTGCTACAGTCTTGCTAACATCTGTTTTTGTCAACAGTTTCTAATCTTTAACAAATACTACATTCTTGCTTATATATGTTCTGTGCTATTAATTTAAAGTAATGCATATTTTTCCTTGTGCTCTTCCAGTCGTGCAGCTTCTTTCAGATCTTTTTTTAGCTAGCTTATTGGAGCACTGAGACAGAGTTCACGTATTGCCGCACATGGTGCTTCTGCATATTTGTTGACTGCCATCCCACACCACAAAATTATTCATGCTGTCTATTATCAGCACTTGCAGGGCCTTGACATTAAATTGGGATCTTCTCACTTGTTCAGATATTTTTCACCAAAAGCTCCGCAGCAGGATTAACAAACTCTTTGACATTGACATCACCTACTGTTGGAGAATTTTCTGAGCTTTGCTAATTATTGCTTAACTTTGTAGAAACAGAAAAACAGGACGCAGCTTGTAGCTAACCTAACCAATGGTCATAAAATGTAGACAGAGAAACTGACCGCAATCAACTATCTTAGGAAGAGACAGAGTTCATGATGGATTTTGGGGAAGTGAACGCAGACTGTTCGTTGCTGACTCTTCCGCTTTTATCATGCTTGTGCAACCTAGCCAGAAGTTACGGCCAGATATTGTGTCTGGAGTGGGCATTGAATTAAGGAACTATAAGTTTGTTATTGTTGAAACTAACATTTTGCTGACCTCAGACTCTGCGTGGTGCACCGTCACGTAGACGGTGTTGTGATCATCTTGTGGGCGTTTATCTAATTGTGAAATTGTTAGCTCTGCCTCTGTTATACTATATAAATCCACGGCAATCTGTAGCTCTTTGGAGTAGCACTGGACCGCCTTTAGGTAAGGTGTGCTCCCCCATGATATCATGCAATAAAGTGTTTGTTCTCAACGTCTGAGTCCGGAGAATTTGTTCAACAATTGGGCACAATCTGGATTTTCTCCAACACCTACTAAGAGATTATTGCAGGTGTATCATAATTGGTAACTAGGTTTTCATTGTTACTAATGGAATCATATCATTGCATATTTTGAAGCCACTAATTACCATAATTTCATTTGTTTTTTATTATGCTAAAAACAACCATTTTGCTGGATTGTATTAAAAGACAAATGTTGGGCTTATCATCTTTTATATTCCTTATCACTAAATCAGTAACACTCATACGCAAATAATATTCATATTCTTATCAAATACAAATCCATAAACTGTGATAGGTTTTGAAAGTTTCAGGCAGATTTTGATGATTTTTTACAATATTCTGCATATCAATTATTTCTCAATTTTACTTTTTGGTTATTACTAATAAGCTTCTCGTGATTACTTCAGAGTTGTTCATTTCCCAGTGTGAGCAACATCATTTTGCACGGAATACGGATACTAGGTGTCCACCATGACACCCGCTGCCGACACATTGTAATGGATTGGGGGTGGGGCGAAGTGATCTCAGGTAATGGTTAGAAAATCACTCAAGATGTGCTCAAGTGGTCCCTAATCTGTACTAGTCAATAAGATTACTTACTTAGAATCACCAAGACATGTCTATTATTTTCCACATAATGGCCTAGAAATGAGTCTGGACCTGTGTCTACCTGAACTGAAAGGGACGAGAATCAATGGAAATTGATCCTCAAGTCTCATCAGCATACTCGGGACAAGCTGCTGGTGCTATTTCTGCTTCCATAGGATGCTCGCCTGATAGATGTCACCATTGTCGGGCCGCCTGCCTTGATGACAGTGGAACTCAGGTAACTTCCGGGAAGAGGTTTGGAGTGGGCTTCGGCGGCGGTGTGGGGGGGCGATGGGGGAAGGGTGTTGCAATTGTGACGCCTGTGGAGTCAGGGGTAACCTGGAGCTGATGGATGTGGAGACCAGTGAAGAGTCCTGGTAAGTCAGATACCTGTCCCACTCATCGCCAACAAATTTTCCGTCCTTCAACAAGAATTAGGCCTCTGATTTACACATCTAAAGAGCCTAACGATTGTTTTAGGAGTCTGCCTGCAGCGCCTGAACAAAATGACCGCACTGCTAAGTTGGTATCCTTTGCATCCATTTTACATGCAGAAAATAAGCACAATGCATACCAGTTTCTACTGCAATATATTTTCCTGTATTCTACTACCACAAAAATCTAGCACCGCACAGATAATACTGTATGTCTTCAGGTTCCACATGAATCATCCCCAACACTTATCCTGATCAAGTGGAAACTTCATTCTCCAACAGCTGAGGAACAATAGTGCCAAAACTTGGAAACTAAAGTCAAGCTAAGTATACTAAAAACTGAAACATTAACAAAACAAGAAAGCAAAACTGGCAGAAGTAGAAGCAGTGATTGAACTGAGAAATTCTGTTGATGCCAAAAAGCTTTTCACCTTCATCCTTACAGTTTATGATGCTCATCAGAACCCCTCAATTCAATTACTGTCTTGTATCTCAGAGCTAGTCATCTATTGCTCCACAGGTTTATAACAGGATTGCACATAGATACCTGAAGATATTTGTTGCCCTGGAGCAAACCATAATTTGCAGTGCAAGGTGCATACAAATCCTTGTTAGATAGTTTTCTTAAAATATAGTGGACCATTTGGTACCATATGGCACCATGGTGCAGTTAGTTATGGGAAGGTAGGGCTGTACAAAAGCATCGGTTTTTTATAAACATTTTAAATTGCTACAAAAGATATTTTAACCAACTTCAGTAAATTTAGTTGCAATGGCACAGTTTTTTTCTTGCTAAAGGGTAAAAAGAAAAAAAAATTATTTTTAAAATGTGCATATTTATCAAAGGAAGAATTGCCTGTTCCTTAAAAAACTTTAAATTAAGTGAACAGAAATTTATACTATATACAATATATACAAGATGGAAAAATGTATCTTAACTTACCTAGGTTGAGGTTAGCCTTCATTCTATAGTGCAGTTAAATAATGGCAGCTTTAATCCCCACTCCCCACGAATCAATTTGCTATTTCTGGCAAAATGCCAATCTCAGTTTAGTTGTTACAAAGATTATACTGATGTGTACAATAATATAAAAACAGGCCTTACTGCTATGTTACACGTTTTCTCGAATTAATAGATGAACTATCAGAGCAGTTCTGCGAACAGTGACAATTTGTCATCATGAATTCCTAATTGTGTTTAAAGCTAGAGGATAATCAAATCTTAATGGAAACTAATTTATTACTAAGCATTTTTAGCGGCTTTCTATGGGGAAAAAACAGTTTTCTAATGTTTTCTGCATACAGAATAATGCCATAGGCCCACATCTGTTTGTGCAGTTCTAGTTCACTAGTTCAGAGAATGAAATATCACCTCATTATAAAACTGCCATGTATGAGTGAATTTGCAGAGTCTGGCCTCCTCACAGACAGACAAATCTAAACCACAGCAATGCACAGTGGCAGGTTGAAGATGAAATGCTAAGCCTATCAGGCTGCATCTGTACCATCACTACCTAAGTTAAACCATGGTCATCTATTACTCTGTCATCTCCTTGTCCTCAGCTGTTCCAATAGATAAACAAAAGTGGAAATTACAACTGAAATGGCCACTGTGTGCAAATTAACTTCAACATTAAATCCTGTTGCAATGCATTTAAGTGAGTACTTACCAACTGACCAAGCCAAACACTTGTACAATATTTAGAGGAATAACTCTAATATTATATCTAAACAATTATTATAAACTATTAAGTTTGAACAAACTGGGGAAAATTCAAATTCTATCTCAGTTTCCAGGTTAAAAATTCAGATTTGGGTTTACCTACATTGTATAACATACCTTCTATGATGTTTTTATCCATTACTGAATTTTTATAAAACCTGATGCTTTTTCTACTGTGAATAAGTTGAGGTTTATTTGATTTCATCTTCACACAAAATGCAAAATCAACACACCACTATGCTCTCAAGAATCAGATGAAAACCACATACCAGAATGAATTAAATGCATCCAACATTAGACTACTAAAAATACAAATGCATCTCCACACTGATACACAGTTGCAATATTTATGTCAACCTGTGAATTTCATTTTATCTATCTTAAATTAAAAGTCACATGTATGTGCATGCTTAATATAATCGTCACACTTAATTTTTGTAAATTCTTTCCTGTCATGTTATTTCCATCATGCTTTATGTCATGTCCTTCTGTCAAGCCAATGTATTCCGATTGATTTTACTTCTGATTAAGTTCTTCATCCTACATCCTTCCAGGTAAATGGTACTATTGACTACTTACCTGCAACTATAAAGTCCAACTCCAACCTGGTGGTACTGTGGGCACTCAACTGAGTTTTTACAACTTACACATTAAAAGTTAAAATTTTAAAAGTTTGAAAATTTATTTGAAGTAGGACCCTCACCTAATCGCAGGACCACTGAGGCCCCACCTACTCCCATTCTTCCAAGTTCCTAGTACTGCCTGTTTCCACATGTTCTTGCTGTTGCCACCTATGTCTGTGTCTCATTCCTACTGCTCCTGTGAGCCCTTGCTGTTGCCATTATTTTCCACCCCTCACTTCAGATCATAACCTCCCTCCTCCCGTACTCCCCCAAACCTTCCTCCCTCACACTCCCCCATCCCCTCCCCATCACACTCCTCACCCCCTCCTGCTCCCCTCACCCCCTCCTCCTCCCCTCAGCCCCCTCACTCCCCTACACACTCTCCTCCTTCGTGCTCCCCCCGTTCTCTCTCCGCCCCTTGCAAAAGTCTAGCTATTCACAAAGAATGCTGTCAAAACTAAGTCATAACCCCTCCCATCCACTTTCTGTGAGCTTTGTAGCACAAGTAAGCTCTGTTACTGATACTATTGACACAAAAGCTAAACAGTGATTATTAGATGCAAATTGCTATGGTTACAGCTGATTCTTATCGTTGATGAATACCAACCCAGAGCTGTTTGAGTTTTCTTTTTCAACTGCTGGTTGTTCCTGCAGAAATATATCCAGTTGAATTTGTTACCTCACAAAGTTATATCGATTAGCTTCCATATTCTGATGTGAAAATTCATAACTAAATTTTGCTGAAAGTCAAACCAGGTAGGCAAGCAATTAAAATCGCCTGTGAGACTTAAGTAGTAATGTCTCACTTTCTTCCCAAAGATGCTGATTTTAACCTGATCTTCTGAGTAGGCTGGAAGGAAACCAGCAGGGTCCTTCTTTAAATATGCAGATCGAGCTCCAATGATGTCATCGGCGTACAATTTCTATTTTAGCCATAGATTTGTGTGGGAAGATGTTGTCACTTTCCCACCATGACAACTTAGTGGGAAGAGCAGTCAGGCAAGAACTGACCCAAAAAGAATATTCCAAAGGGCCTACACACAGGCTACTATGGAAACACCGTATTATACCACCAGAAAACAAATACAGCCCCAAAGGAGGCCTCCACAGGCAAATGGTACGTATACCATTCCCCCAGTAAACTATTCGAGAATTAGGTGTATAACTTTATTCCTATGCCTGACTACTGTAGAAATAACAGCCTGCCAGCACTGTGAATGTGTGAGAGATTCTGTACATAGCTATCAATTAACAAGAAGAAGGGAACACCATAAATGACATCATTTCTTTCTGTGCTCCTAAATGGGAAAATGCATCTCAATCCATACAAAATTAATTTTACAGATATTTTGAAATTTTGGACCAATTCAGATTCCACCTTTGTGCTCAGTATTTGTCACTACCCAGCAATGCACATGAAAAAATCTGATCATCAAAAACGTGTTAGATGTAATTTCTGACAAATTCCTGACTTCAGTGTTTTATGAAGGAATTAACATGTTTATATATTGTATGCAGCCAATAACATTGGGCCATATATAACTATAACGTCCTGCGTGAGGAATATGGAAGCTAATCAAATAATTACGCGAGATAACAAATGCAACCAGCAGTTGAAAAAGAAAATGCAAACTGCTCTGGGTTGTTATTCAGCAACAATAAGAGCCAGCTGTAACCATAGCAATTTGAGTCTCATAATCGCTGTTGAGCCTTTGTGTCAATAGTACCAGCAGAGCGTACTTGTGCTGCAAAGCTGATGTAATGTGACAATACACCCTCACACTAGCTCTTAGGATCCTTGAAAATTCTACTCGTAACCATGGTAACCATAGTATTTCTTCACAGTATTCTGCTCCATTTGTGAAAACAAGTTACTGTCCCATTTTCATAACTTCTTGACTAAAACGGTGTCTTTATATTAATTTTCAACAAAATAACAGAAGAAACCACTGGAGTGCATGAATAAGAAATGGTATAAATAAGCATCGAGTATATTCTTTGTATAAAAGCAAAATACTGCGGATGCTGGAAATCTGAAATAAAAACAAGAAATGCTGGAAATACTCAGCTGGTCTGGCAGCATCTGTGGAGATATACTTTGTATAAATGGATCACTGGGAAGAAAGTTGTTCTTCACGCGTTTAGGCCAGGAATTTCACCACTCATTGTTGGTACTTTGCCAGAAGTGCAGCAGAAATCTCATTTATTCAGATAAACATGAAAACAAGGAGTCAACCTCCACATGGACAATGACAATATCCAAATCTCCCACTCCACCGCCTCTCTCAACCATTTCACTGTCTCTGTGCTGTCAGACTGCTTATCTGACATCCAGTCTTGGATGAACCACGGAGGAACAGATTGGGAGGCAGATTTTGGAAAGGTGCAGAAATAACAGGGTTGTTGTCATGGGTTTCTTCAACTTCCCTAATATTGATTGGAACCTCCTTAGTGCAAATAGTTTGGATGGAGCAGTTTTTGTCAGGTGTGTCCAGGAAGGTTTCCTGACTCAATATGTAGATAGGCCGACTAGAGGGGAGGCTATGTTGGACTTGGTGCTTGGCAATGAACCAGGCCTGGTGGCAGATCTCTCGGTGGGAGAGCATTTCGGTGATAGTGATCACAACTCCCTGACCTTTACTATAGTCATGGAGAGGGACAGGAGCAGACGGGATGGGAAAATATTTAATTGGGGGAGGGGGAATTACAATGCTATTAGGCAGGAACTGGGGAGCATAAATTGGGAACAGATGTTCTCAGGGAAATGCACGACAGAAATGTGGAGGTTGTTTAGGGAGCGCTTGCTGCGACTGCTGGATAGGTTTGTCCCGATGAGGCAAGGAAGGGATGTTAGGGTGAAGGAACCTTGGATGACAAGAGATGTGGAACAGCTAGTCAAGAGGAAGAAGGAAGCTTATTTAAGGTTGAGGAAGCAAGGATCAGACAGGACTCTAGAGGGTTACAAGGTAGCCAGGAAAGAACTGAAAAATGGACTTAGGAGAGCTAGAAGGAGACAGGAAAAAGTCTTGGCGGGTAGGATTAAGGAAAGTCCTAAGGCGTTCTACACTTATGTGAGAAACAAGAGGATGGCCAGAGTGAGGGTAGGGCCGATCAGGGATAGTGGAGGGAACTTGTGCCTGGAGTCGGAGGAGGTAGGGGAGGTCCTTAATGCATACTTTGCTTCAGTATTCACTAGTGAGAGGGACCTGGTCGTTTGTGAGGACAGCGTGAAACAGGCTGATATGCTCGAACAGGTTGATGTTAAGAGGGAGGATGTGCTGGAAATTTTGAATGATATGAGGACAGATAAGTCCCCGGGGCCAGACGGGATATACCCAAGGATATTACGGGAAGCAAGGGAAGAGACTGCCGCGCCTTTGGCGATGATCTTTGCGTCCTCACTGTCCACTGGAGTAGTACCAGATGATTGGAGGGTGGCAAATGTTGTTCCCTTGTTCAAGAAAGGGAATAGGGATAACCCTGGGAATTATAGACCAGTCAGTCTTACGTCGGTTGTGGGAAAATTATTGGAGAGGATTCTGAGAGACATGATTTATGATTATTTGGAAAAGCATGGTTTGATTAGAGACAGTCAGCATGGCTTTGTGAGGGGCAGGTCATGCCTCACAAGCCTTATTGAATTCTTTGAAGATGTGACAAAACACATTGAGGAAGGAAGAGCAGTGGATGTGGTGTATATGGATTTTAGCAAGGCGTTTGATAAGGTTCCCCATGGTAGGCTCATTCAGAAAGTAAGGAGGCATGGGATACAGGGAAAGTTGGCTATCTGGATACAAAATTGGCTGGCCCATAGAAGACAGAGGCTGGTAGTAGATGGAAAGTATTCAGCCTGGAGCTCGGTGACCAGTGGTGTTCCGCAGGGATCTGTTCTGGGACCTCTGCTCTTTGTGATTTTTATAAATGACTTGGATGAGGAAGTGGAAGGCTGGGTTAGCAAGTTTGCCGATGACACTAAGATTGCTGGAGTTGTGGATAGTGTGGAAGGCTGTTGTAGGTTGCAACGGGACATTGACAGGATGCAGAGCTGGGCTGAGAAGTGGCAGATGGAGTTCAACCTGGAAAAGTGTGAAGTGATTCATTTTGGAAGGTCGAATTTGAATGCAGAATACAGGCTTAAAGACAGGATTCTTGGTAGTGTGGAGGAACAGAGAGATCTTGGGGTCCATGTCCATAGATCGCTTAAAGTTGCCACCCAAGTTGATAGGGTTGTTAAGAAGGCGTATGGTGTGTTGGCTTTCATTAACAGGGGGATTGAGTTTAAGCGCCGCGAGGTTATGCTGCAGCTCTATCAAGCCCTGGTTCGATCACACTTGGAATATTGTGTTCAGTTCTGGTCGCCTCATTATTGGAAGGATGTGGAAGCTTTAGAGAGGGTGCAGAGGAGATTTACCAGGATGCTGCCTGGACTGGAGGGCATGTCCTACGAAGAAAGGTTGAGGGAGCTAGGGCTTTTCTCATTGGAGCGAAGAAGGATGAGAGGTGACTTGATAGCGGGTACAAGATGATGAGAGGCATAGATAGAGTGGATAACAGAGACTTTTTCCCAGGGCGGAAAGGGCTATCACCAGGGGGCATAATTTTAAGGTGATTGGAGGAAGGTTTCGGGGAGATGTCAGAGGTAGGTTCTTTACACAGAGAGTGGTGGGTGCGTGGAATGCACTGCCAGCGGTGGTAGTAGAAGCAGATACATTAGGGACATTTAAGCGACTCTTGGATAGGTACATGAATGATAGTAGAATGAAGGGTATGTAGGTAGTTTGATCTTAGAGTAGGTTAAAGGTTTGGCACAACATCGTGGGCCGAAGGGCCTGTACTGTGCTGTATTGTTCCATGTTCCTCTGGTTGAACCAAAGCTATTGGCCAGCATTTAATGTGGAGGCAGTGGATCCGCCCCGCCCACTGGCTGGAAAGTCAGGACGAGTTGGCCCAGGAAACCACAATGCAATTTGTTTGGCTGAGGCAATTAATTGTCTGAGGATGTGTCTTCCGCTCCCATGGCAGGATGTCTCACGGCAAGAGTTGCCAGCCAATAAGAGGAACTACCAGGACTGCACTTGGCCCCAGACTCAGCCAGCGATGAAGACCCGGAGTTCATATAAGCGATGCAGGCTCTCCGGGACCAGTAAGGCAGGCCTCAGTGAGGGTGGGGGAGGCTGGGGGGGTAGGGGAGGCAGAAATCAAGCCAGGACGGCCCTTTCCGCTGGGAGGCCCTCCGCAGAGCCCACAGTCAAGCCGCCAGGGTATATCTGGCAACCTTGCCAGATGGCGTGGGCACTCCCCACCACTCGTAAAATAGCAACGGAGGAGGGAAGAGGCCCTTAAGTGGCCATTAATTGGCCACTTAAGGGGCTCAATTCGCCCAAGGGCAGGCAGGCCACCCGACACCCCACCACTAGTAAAATACCAGCGGAGGCATGGAGCTGGGTAGGCAAGAAGCATTGCATCCCCCTGCCATTTCACCTAATTTAATGCCCCCACCTACCAGCCTGCTCCCAGAAGGAAAGTAAAATTCCAGCCATTATCTTCTGCCCCCTTGCCATCAATCCATCAATTCCCTTCCCCCCCTCCCCACCCTCCGGCCAAGTAAAACCAGATCTTCATAACCTCAGTGTCCTATTCAACACTGAGCTGAGCTTTCGACCCCATATCCTATCACAGACTGCCTACTTTCACTTTCATAATATCACCCTCTTCCGCCCACCTTAGTCCATTTACTGTTGAAACTCTCATCTATACCTGTCACTTCTTGACTTGGTTATTCCAATGTTCTTCTAACCCATCTCTCATCCTCTACACTCTAAACTTCAGCTCATCCCAAATTCATATCCTATTCTACACTAAGTCCTGCTCACCTATCACTCATGTCCTTGCTGACTTACATTGGCTCTTGTCCCCCAGTACTTTCAACTTAATATTCACGTTATCATGTTTAAATCATTTCATGGCTTTGCCCACCTCTTATCTTTAGCCACCTATAGCCCAAAAAACCCTGCAGAACTCTCCTTTCCTCTCACTCTGGCTTTGTGCAATCCCCCTGCCTTCATTCCACCATTGGTGGCTGTGCCTTCAGCCATCTAGGCCCCAGATTCTGAAATTTCCTTCCTTTGCTCTCTACCACTCCTTCTTTAAGAGCCTGCCACTTCTTTAACCAACATTTTGGTCACCCCTAATATGTCCTTCTCTGGCTTAGTATCTATTTTTGCCTGATTACACATCTGTGAAGCCCCTTGAGACATTTCTGTACATTGGAAGTGCTATATAAATGCAAATTGTTGTTGTTGTTGTTTATATTCCACGGTAATCTATGGTACTTGCACTTGAGGTCCTGAGAAAATAAGCGGGTGAGAAACCACTTACATTCATGCTGATAACTCCATTTACAGCACCACAGCACAAGTGTAATCAGGTAATCAGGCCCATGTTTTCTCCTGAATTGCTGTGGAACACACTAAGATATGCTAAAATAACAGTTCCAAAGTTGACCACTCTGGAGGATGCTGCTTCACAGTCCAGCCCTAGTCTCTAAAGTAATCCAAGCTATTTCCACTAAACTACTTGAAGTAATTTAAATCCTAAATATTATTGAAAGAACAAAGCAAGGCATTAGTGAATTTTTTATGCAGAGTTAAGATATGGAATGTTGCAATAAAAGAAACTGTGGTTGGAGTTTATAATCATTTTTAAAAAGAAAAGTTAATAAATAATGGAACAAAAAATGTGAAAGAGTTTAAGCAAATGATATAGAAATTGTAGTAAATGTATAGTTCTTACAGGTGGTAGTGTACGTACAATGTCACTGGATGATCTTTTTCTGTGCTGTAAAATTCTATCTATGGGAATTTTCTCAGGGGTTCTCCCAATCAGCCACAATGTCTTTGGCAGAAGATTGGCTGAAACTTCGTTTACGCAGATTCTCTGGAGTTTCCGCCAAAGTTGCAGCAGTGTATCAGGACAATCCCTGAGGAAATTCTCAGCATATGATTCAATCAGGTTCCAGACCATCCTACGTATCAGTAAGGTACCATGTATCATGCATGCAAATTATGTTGCAATGATTTATATGTGAAATGCTTTGAAGGTGTGAATATAGCAAGAGTGTCAGCTGTAAATTACAGCTTGAATGTGTGTCCTGCAGGAGCATGCACAAACATGACAAGCAACGAAAGAGAGGTAGGAATGAATTTTCCCGGCCCTGTGTCAGTGAATTTAGAGACAGGGACGCAGGGAATATGAATGTGGGGCGGGGAGTTGGCACATCAGGACGGCTCCCTGATACATTCCCACTGACAGGAAGTTTCCCATGGGCAGGCGGGGACCTGGGATAGGCTGCCCACACCACGGAGCCAGGTGTAATGAGTTCTTTATGTTGTCTGATGCAACATAAATGAGATGCGTGGAGTCCAGCTGGTTGAAGATTTCAAAACAGGTTTATTACAGCTAAACTATTATGTACACTACAGTGCAAACTATTTACAGAACCTTCCTCTAGGTGTTACAGTTGCAGAGTGACTCTGGCTTCAAATCACATGACTATGTGCTGGTACTTAGTTCATTAGTAAACTAAGATCTTAAAGGGACATCACTCTTGAAGGCAATAATACAACATCCCCTTTATTTCCAAAGATAAGTCTCGTATGTTACAGGTAAAAACATATAAAATTATATATCAAAACTTGTATACAGGTAGATACTACAAAATTTACAATTATGGGGATAAGGATTGTGAAATTTACAAGTGCAGAGGCTTAAAAGTCCAAAATATTGTTTCGGTAGTTTAACAACTCTTGCTCGGAGAATTTGCATCTCATCTGTTGCTGTTCTTTGTGAATTTTCTCCCTCTCTGCATTCAGTTTCTGTTACTCTGCCTTCAGCTTGCTAATATACTCGGTTGCTTTTCTCAAGATGACCACTTTTGAAGCCATGTCATTCTTTGGACGTTCTGGCACCTCATCTTGAAGAGCCAACAGACAATGCTTCAACTCATTCCTCCTCTGCCTCATCAAGACATTGCATGTCCTTCGTCTCTCCTCACCCTCCGTGTCTGAAGGTCTTGAGCTCAAGGTCAAGGACTTGTTGGGGGAGAAGTACTTGGCCTCATGGAGGTACCTGCCCATTTTGGTTTGTTGTGGGGCTGGCAGTTCTCTACAGAGTAGAAATGAAGGTGCAGCATAGTTGTGCCGTTGCTGGGTTTCCAGACTGCACCATTTGATGCTGGTCAGAGTCTGCAAGCGAGTTCCAGTCCTTGGAGATTTCCCTTTGGCTATGCTCTCGTGGATAGTTATGATGTTAAGGTCCTTACACATTGGTAGTCCTACCACTGCTGGTCCGCCCATGTCAACCAGGTGAATATTTGTGGTTTCCATGCCGACTTGCCATATCTGCATTGCATTGTTAGTGTGCCACTGCAAGGGATGGGTCGCCCGTTGTATGCAGATAACTTAGAAATTGATGATACAACCGACAACTGCCAATGACTCTGATACAGATCCTTCAGGATTCAGACTAGTAGGATATTTGCACTAGCTCCGGTATCAATCTTAACCCTGTGTGTATGTTTGCCAGCTTTCTTTGGGTACATGATGTTCATAGTGGCAAACATTTCCAGCTGTTTGACTTCAACATGGTGTGTCAAGTTCACAATATGAAACACCTGCTCGTCTTCTGGCTGAGAATTGCTCTGCTCTGAGTCTTGTCTCAGGTCTGTTTTGCTCTGGACCTCATGTATCAGCTTGTGTTTACGTAGGTCTCTGGAAGTCTCCTTGCTGTTGTTGCCGTGTTGTTGTGCCTGTATTCTGTTTGTTTGTGCTATCCTGTGACTTCAGGCTCGGGCTTTGGAGCCAGATTTCTTGCATAGGTGGGCCCAGTGTCCCTTTGCACTGCATGCCTTGCACAAGTCTTGAAATGCAGGAGAACTTTGCAGTGAGTGGGGAAAACCACGCTTACCACACAGCTTGCTTGCTCTTTTTAACCTGGTTATTGTGCCAATACTGTTGGCTGCACCTAGTGTTTGCAGCTGCTGTTGTCCAGCTACAATGGCTTCCGGTATTTCCTGCCATCTTCCAGCAGTGCATTAATGCTGTGACCTTTCTCCCCACCCCCACCCCCCCCCCCCCCACCCCCCCACCCCACCAAGAGGTCTTTCTGAAACACTTCAATGGCTGTTGAGACAATCACCAGCTCCATTAGCCAGTCTGACAGCTCAGTCGCTGAAAAATCACATTCATTGCCCTTCCTACAGCATCTACTGAGGAACTGGTGTATTGATTCTATTGGACGTCAATTCTAGGCGGTGAACTCTAAAATTCACTTTTAATAGGACCTGATCTTCTAGCACTTTCCATATCTTTGCAGGATCTTTCTGGTCCTGTTACATAAGCCTGAAGTATTTATTCTGTGCAATCCCTTATTTCCAACTGCTATTAGTGTTTTTACGGCCTTATTCTCTGGTTCTACAATTACTTGGTCTGTAAAGCATAACTGCATTCTTTGTTTAAAAAGTTTGAACACAGGTAGGATATCCATGGCCTTCCAATTCATGCTGGGAAATTTGGTATCCATCTTCCTGCTGTTCTTTTGCTTAAAACTTGCTTTAAGACTTGTTCCATGACTCTGCACTGTTTCCCCTTTAAGAAACTCTGTTATATAGACTAGCTGCCTGGATTGAGAGGAGCAGGTGTTTGACAGTGCTCTGTCTTTATCTTGCTTGCAGCACTTAAGCTGGTCTGTTTACACAGCTGTTCACTAGGCAGTTCAAAGCCTTTTTTTAAAATAAGAGTTTGTTTATGTTCTTCATGCTCGAAATGTTTCCCCTGGTTGGGGAGTCTAGAACCAAGGGACACAATTTCAAAATCAGTGGGAAGCCACTTAGAACGGAGATGAGGAGAAATTTCTTTACATAGAGGGAATCTTTGGAATTCTCTACCCCAGAGGGCTGTGGAAGCTCAGTTATTGAGCATGTTTAAAGCAGAGAGTGACAGATTTCTAAATACCAATGACATAAAGGGATATGCAGATAATGTGGGAAAAAGGCATTGAAGGGGATTAGCAGCTATGATCATATTCAATGGTGGAGCAGGCTCGATGGGCTGCATGGCCTACTCCTGCTCCTATGTTTGAGTGGTTTAATGTTATTTTTATAGCTGTGGCTGCATGACTGGAAGCCCTTCTTCAGGCTCAAATGATCTGAGTTTTTTTTAAACTTTAGCTGTGTGGATGAGGCTCTGCAGTGATCGGGGTTTTCCCATGCTTTTTGCTATTGGGCGCCTCCTGTAACAGCACCGACCATGATCAGCCTGCGAGAGGATTCGGGTTTTCCCCTTTTTTTAAAACAATGGAGCCTTTAGAAAAAAAAAATCAATCTTTCAAGTACTTCAAAGCTTGTTTTTTTTTTAAAGTATCCTTTGACCGTAGGCACAATGAGTCACCCAATTTACTTGCAGCCTGTCGTTCTGAACTCTATCTTCTACAGCTGGAGATAAGTTCCATTTTTCTTTCCACTGTTTGGGCTAGTATTTCTGCGGAACTTTCTCTCTTTTGGCTGTAGGAAGGGTTGTTTTCAAAGCTGTTTGACCTGTGGTCTACAACTTAGACTTTGTCTTCCCACCACAGCTGCCACCATATAATGAGTTCTTTATGTTGTCTGATGCATCATAAATGAAATGCGTGGAGTCCAGTTGGTTGAAGATCTCAAACAGGTTTATTACAGCTAAACTATTATATACAGTACAGAGCAAACTACAGAACCTTCCTCTAGGTGTTACAGTTGCAGAGTGACGCTGGCTTAGAGTCACATGACTCTGCCCTGGTACTCAGCTCATTAGAATGCTAAGATCTTAAAAGGACATCACGCTTAAAGGCAATCATACAACAGCTGGCAGCTGATTAAGGACCCAATTAGGTTCAATTTTGCAGATGCGCTGACGTTTTTCCGCCAGCGAGGTGGTTCCTCCCCACCATGTGCGGAGGCCACCATCTCCATGGGGGAGGATCATTGGAGCCAGAGGCTCCATGCCCCAAAGAGGGGGGTCGCTGGTCAGAAAGGCCACATCTGCTGCCCAAACAATGCACATAGAAGGGTTTCCCCTCCACTTCAAGAGATCTACCAGCTTTGCCCCCTAATAATTTTAACTTTTAAGTACACACTTCCATGTTGATGTGCCCTCGCGGTCCCCAACCTGCCTCAGCAGCACTCACCTCGCCCAATGGATCTGTCAAGATTACAGAGCTGCAGTCCCTCTGATTGGGCCAGCAGCAATGGGAGCTTGTCTCCCATCAGTAATAAGATGGTGAGCATGGAGGTACCCAATTAGGAGGCTGCCTCCAGGATGATTGTGCCCTTGGGTGTAATGCTGGTAAGTGTGGTCTCAGGACCCCTTTGGTTCCTGATGTTGAGATCCTGAAGCCCGTAGGAAAATCCAGCCCATAATGTTATATCAGAGCCAAAGCTCAATGAGAAACAACTTATCGGCATAATTTTCTGCCATGCATACTTTGAATATCTGCCTGATAAATGGTATGTTGAGTTGTCTTATTATGACAGGTTCCTTTTATCAGTCACTTGTTTTTTCCAGCCACTTTTTTAGCCTCATACAGCATTCAGAGAAGCTAAAATATATTTTAAAATGTGTAGAGCTTTTGCAGAGCCTGGCATGATTTTTATCCCAATATGTGGCCACTTACCTCTAAATAGCTGCAATTTTACCCTTGACTTTTTAAGGGCAGGTGTCAGAGCAGGTTTCTGCCTCTATCCCTTTGACAACCTCTCAACATCAGCCCCAATTTTGGTTAGGAGCTTTTTGTGCTTAATTAACTGAGGCCAACCACGGAAAATCTTGAGGGGATGGGCTGATGGGAAGTCAGTGAGCGTAACGCCAGTGCTTTAGTGAGGAACTGGATAATATAACTTTGATTTTTTTATTTATTCATGCATGGGATGTGGGCGTTGCTGGCCAGGCCAGCATTTATTGCCCATCCCTAATTGCCCTTGAGAAGGTGGTGGTGAGCTGCCTTCTTGAACTGCTGCAGTCCATGTGGGGTAGGTATACCCACAGTGCTGTTAGGAAGGGAGTTTCAGGATTTTGACCCAGCAACAGTGAAGGAACAGCGATATAGTTCCAAGTCAGGATGGTGTGTGACGTGGAGGGGAACTTGCAGGTGGTGGTGTTCCCATGTATTTGCGTGGGAACTATCTTCTAGTTGGTAGGGATCGCAGGTTTGGAAGGTGCTGTCTAAGGAGCCTTGGTGCGTTGCTGCAGTGCACCTTGTAGATGGCACACACAGTTGCCACTGTGCGTCGGTGGTAGAGGGAGTGAATGTTTGTGGATGGGGTGCCAATCAAGCGGGCTGCTTTATCCTGGATGGTGTCGAGCTTCTTGAGTGTTGTTGGAGCTGCACCCATCCAGGCAAGTGGAGAGTATTCCATCACACTCCTGACTTGTTACCTTGTAGATGGTGAACCGGCTTTGGGGAGTCAGGAGGTGAGTTACTCGCCCCAGAATTCCTAGCCTCTGACCTGCTCTTGTAGCCACAGTATTTATATGGCTACTCCAGTTCAGTTTCTGGTCAATGGTAGACCCTAGGATGTTGATAGTGGGGGATTCAGCGATGGTAATGCCATTGAATGTCAAGGGGGGGTGGCTAGATTCTCTCTTGTTGGAGATGGCCATTGCCTGGCACTTGTGTGGCGCGAATGTTACTTGCCACTTATCAGCCCAAGCCTGGATACTGTCCAAGTCTTGCTGCATTTCTACATGGACTGCTTCAGTCTTTGAGGAATCACGAATGGTACTGACCATTGTGCAATCATCAGCGAACGTCCCCACTTCTGACCTTATGATTGAAGGAAGGTCATTGATGAAGCAGTTGAAGATGGTTGGGCCTAGGACACTACCCTGAGGAACTCCTGCAGTGATGTCCTGGGGCTCAGATGATTGACCTCCAACCACCACAACCATCTTCCTTCGTGCTAGGTATGACTCCAGCCAGCGGAGGGTTTTCCCCCTGATTCCCATTGATCTCTGTTTTGCTAGGGCTCCTTGATGCCATACTTGGTCAAATGCTGCCTTGATGTCAAGGGCAGTCACTCTCACCTCACCTCTTGAATACTATACAGCATTGCTGTAAAAACTTACAGTATTTTGCAATTTGTATGAATCTGTCAGATTCATGGAGCTATGTATTTTCTCCAATAATTAAACAGCTGATTACCTTTAGCTTGAATATAACTTGGAACGGGAATCAGAGGTGTAGGGATCAAGATGGGTAGAAATCCATCTGATCATCTCTTGTAACTCTGGGCCTCATTTGCACAGCCTGGTACTGATGCCCACCCAAAATTGGAGGGCAGAAGGGTAAATGCATGGGTGTGATAGGCTGCCAGAGAGGCACGAGGAGGCACTATATAAATGCAAGTCTTTCTTTGCATCCACTTCACTGCAGAGGCAGTCTTTTTTAGTAAAACTCTATTTAGGAGTAGAAAATCAAACCTATATTCTTAACAGAGGGCACTGAGCCAATTAATATGCCTCTACTTTTGTCCTGACTAAGATCAGTTAACCTTGAACAGATAAAGGAGCAACCTCGGCCACTCTTAATTTCTATAACTGACTCAGCTGCAAGGGAAGCAAGATTGTAGATGTAACTCCAGGCATGGAACGGGTGGGCAGGTCAAAGTCAAGTTCCTATATGTATCTATAGAGGCTATCACAGCCATACCTCCACAACACACTTCCGGCAGTAAATGAAAGAACATAAGAAATTAAGAAATAGCAGCAGGAGTAGACCAGAAGCCCCTCAAGCCTGCTCCGCCATTCAATATGATCATGGCTGATCTGCGGCCTCAAGTCCACTTTCCCAGCCTCTCCCCATATCCCTCGATTCCCTGAGACACCAAAAATCTGTCTCAGCCTTAAATATGTTCAACAATGGGGAATCCACAACCCTCTGGATAGAGAATTCTAAAGATTCAAAACCATTTGAGTGAAGAAATTTCACCTCATCTCAGTCCTAAATGATCAACCCCTTATCCTGAGACTGTGCCCCCCATGTTCTAGAATTCCAGGCCAGGGGATACAGCCCTATCAAGTCCCTTCAGAATCTTGTATATTTCAATGAGATATCCTCTCATTCTTCTAAACTCCAGAGAATATAGGCCCAATTTACTCAGCCTGTCATCATAGGACAACCCTGTCATACCAGGGCCTAATCTAGTGAACCTTTGCTGTACTGCTTCCTTAAATATGGAAACCAAAATTGTGCACAGTACTCCCAGTGTGGTCTCACCAAAGCCCTGTATAATTGTAGCAAGACTCCCTTATTCTTGTTCTCCAATCCCCTTGTAATAAAGGCCAACATGCCATTTTCCTTTCTAATTATTTGCCGTACCTCCATGCTAACTTTCTGTGTCCCTTGTACGAGTACACCCAATTCTCTCTGAACATTAGCATTTGAAAGTTTAAAACAAATTCTGTTTTCTATTACTACCAAAGTGAATAACCTCACAAATAAAAACAAGAAATGCTGGAACCACTCAGCAGGTCTGGCTGCATCTGTGGAAAGAGAAGCAGAGTTAACGTTTCGGGTCAGTGACCCTTCTTCGGAACTGTTCCGAAGAAGGGTCACTGACCCGAAACGTTAACTCTGCTTCTCTTTTCACAGATGCTGCCAGACCTGCTGAGTAGTTCCAGCATTTCTTGTTTTTATTTCAGATTTCCAGCATCCGCAGTATTTTGCTTTTATTTTAGTGAATAACCTCACACTTTCCCACATTATACTCCATCTGCCAACTTATAGCCCATTCACTTAGCCAGTCTATATCTCTTTACAGCCTCTCTGTGTCCTCCCCAAAGCTTACCTTTCCCACCTAGCTATGTATCACTAGCATACTTAGATATATATTACTCTTGATCTCTTTGTCTAAGTCATTAATACAGACTGCAAATAACTGAGGCCACAACACTGATCCTTGCAGCACTCCACTAGTCACAGCCAACTTGAAAATGCCCCATTTCTTCCTACTCTCTGCTTCCTGCCCAGGAACCAATCCTCTATCTATGCTAATATATTACCCCCAACTACATGAGCCCTTTTCTTGTGTATTAACTTTTTGTGTGGCACCTTATCAAATGCCTTTTGGAAATCCAAGTATACTGTATCTGCTGGTTCCTCTTTATCTACCCTACTAGTTATATCTTTAAAAAAAAACTAATAAATTTGTCAAACAGTATTTCCTTTCATAAAACCATGTTGACTTTGTCTGATCATACTGTGATGGAGTCCTTGCGTGCAGACTGCATTTTATACAGCTGACTTGTTGAATGGACTGTTAGATGCTATGACTTTGGATTCAAAGCTTGTGATTTTTTTCCTGAGAATCACTGAAAATGAAACTGAATGTTTCAGAGTTCTGGAAAAGACAAGGCGGGTCCTAACCAGTTTGAAACACACAGTCGTATGATCAGAGACATATGACTGGAGCTCAGGTTTCAGTTTCAAAGATTTCTCTGCAGTAGGTGGCAGCAAAAACAGCCAGCTGTTTTAAAGAGATAAGCTGGAAGCTGCAGGTTGTTGTGCTTCCAGAGATGCTGCTTGGAATTTAAAAGACTGACTGCAGGCAGAGGAGCCTGGACATTGAGGGCTGACCATCGGCGAATACAGCTTACGGTAGTGGTCTTTGGTGACCTAAAGAGTTATCAGCGGAACTATGCCATCAGGACAGTTGTGGGCGAGGACAAAGATGCTCAAGAGATGACAGGACCAAACCACTAAAGGGAAGATTGCATGGCTCACTATCAACGGGACAGCATTACTTCTGTAGCTGTATCTGAGGACAGGACCTGGAAAACTACCTGAAGAAGTTCTTGATTTTGATGTACCTTGGGACTGTTTGGTGGCTTCGTAAGGACTGTCTTTGTTGCATCTGATAATTAATGTGTAACCTTTAAAGATATATACATCGATCGTGATTTAACTGTTCGTTCATGTTTAATTTATGTTGGTTTTGGTTTGAGTGTTAGAATAAAATTTATAAAAGTGAAATCTTGTTTATTTTTTATTTCCTAAATTGAGGTCAGTCAGTGGATTCAATTCTTTTGGTTTTCTAAATGCATTTCCTGACGACTGATGACAGACGATCTGGCCTGCAATTCCCTGTTTCCTCCCTCAATCCTTTCTTGAACAGTGGTGTTACATTTGCTAACTTCCCAATCTGCTGGAACTGTTCTAGAATCTAGAGAATTTTGGAAAATCATAACCAGTGCATCCACTATCTCTGCAGATACCTCTTTTAAAACCCTAGGATGCAGGCCATCAAGTCCTGGGGATTTGTCAGATTTTAGTCCCTTCTCCAATACATTTTCTCTGCTTAGAATAATTACTTTAAATTCTTCCCCCTTAATAGGCCTTGGATATCTTCTATTTCTGGTATATAATTTATGTCTTCTACTCTGAAGACAGACATAAAATATTTGTTCAATGTCTCTGCCATTTCCTCATTCCCCATGATAATTTCTCCTGTCTCTGTCTCTAAGGGGCCAATGTATTCTAATTAGGAGTAGGAAACCTATCTTGACTTTTTCCTCAGGAATCTAAGAATGCAAGACCACCTGCATTGTTCCACCTGACCTATGATCAGCTAACCCACCAATTGGCGAACAAACGAAGACCTTCATGATTTCCCAGTTTCTCCATCATATCGGTTCTGATGAGGCTACCCTCTATACCAGTGCTTTCAATAAGTCTTCTTTTTTCCTCAGCTTACACTGTGGTCAAGAGGGCCCTCGACTGTGTCCATTCCATTTCCCGCACCTCTACTCTCACCTCTTCTCCTCCCTCTCAGAACAACAATAGCGTTCCCATTGCCCTCACCTTCCACCCCACCAGCTCCTACATTCAACAGATCATCCTCTGCCATTTCCACCAGCATGATGCCATCACCAAACACATCTTCCCATCTCCTTTCAGCATTCTGATACCCTAGACCACTCCTCAATCATCCTCAACACCCCTTCCCCTTCCCACGGCACCATCTCATGCAAGTGCAGGAGATGCAACACTTGCCCTTTTAACTCCTCCCTTCCCATCACCCAGGGCCCCAAACACTCCTTTCAGGTGAAACAATGATTTACCTGTACTTCTTTCAATTTTGTATACTGTATTCACTGCTCACGATGTGGTCTCCTCTACATCAGAGAGACCAAACGCAGACTGAGTAACTGCTTTGCAGATCACCTCAGTTCAGTCCACAAGCGTGACCCTGAGCTTCTGGTTGCCTGTCATTTTAATTCTCCACCCAATTCCCACTTTGACCTCTCTGTCCATGGTCTCCTACACTATTCCAATGTAGCTAAATGTAAACTTGAGGAACAGCACCTTGTCTTTCAATTGGGCACTTTACAGCCTTCCAGACTCAATATTGAGTTCAACAATTTCAAAGGATAACCTCTGCCTCAAGGGCAGCTGTTGGTGATGATCCCACCTTACACCTGCCGTTGATCTATCTTTTATTTCTTTACTTGTCCCATTACCATCTCCTTTTGCCTTGCACAATCATCCCTTTTGCCATATACTCTCTTCTGCCTTCCACCCTATCACAGACCTTCCTTTTTGTTCCTGCCCCACCCCCACTTTCCCTGCCTATGACTTGCTTAAAACCTGTTACATCTCTAACCTTTTCCAGTACTGATGAAAGGAAACCAACCTGAAACAGTGGGCTGAATTTTGCAGCAAGGCCCGAGGTCCCACCCCGGGACCGGAAGTGGGAGATGCTGCTGCTCGGGCGGGGCAGCATGCTAGAGAATGGAATTCTGTGGCGGCCGGCCTGAAGGCAGAGGAGACGTCCAGTCAGGCAGCGGTGGCGGCATGAGATCATGCTGCTGGAAGTGCTGGTGCCATATTTAAAGGGCTGCCAGACCTCTCTCAAATCATTTCTCCCACTAAGACTGCATTTGCTGAAGCCCCGAAAAAGGCGGCTTGTGAAGGAACGGCAGAAAGAAGATGCTGGGTGGCCTCAAAGTTCAGTGATGCCCTGCAGGTTCTCCTCCAGGCTGCTCGGGCAAGGAGGGAGGTCCCCTTCCCCTGGGACGGGAGGAGAGGACCGGCCTACCAGACCAAGTAAGACTGGACAGAGAATGCCGAGGTCAGTAGCCGTAGGGTCATCCCTCGAACCTGGCTGCAGTGCCACAGGTGGGTTAATGACCTCATGTGATCCGCCAAGGTGAGTGCACCACACATTGCGTTCCTTACAGTCTTACATGTGACTATGCATGAGGGTGAAATTGGTAGAAAGCAAATAGCAACTCAGTCAGTGGCAATAGCAGCATTGCCTGTCATAGGCATGGCAGCCTCACGGTGAATGTCTCCAGTCCGTCAGAGTTCACTCCTGAGTGGGTGCCTGCGGAGGAATTCCTATGTCAGCAACATGGACAGTCAGGCTGCCAACAGCAGAGGCGTTGTGCTTGTCTTTGGCAGGCCACGAACAATGATAATTTATGTGACTGGAGGAGAAGACTGCACACAATGCCAAAGAAAGGGCCAAGACTGGCGGCAGGGTCCTTTACTTCATCATCCTAGCCCGATCAAGGAAAAGTCTCTCGAACTCAAACAGCAGCATAGGGGCTGATCCATTCCAGAAGGTGAGACAGGAGTGGAGACATGAATGAGTGAGTGGCCTAATGGATGGGCACAAGAGAGCTTCTGGAGAAGATGAGGCATATTGTTTGTGTGTCCACCTCTGGTCACATGGAGCTCCACACTGGTAGTAGTCTGAAGGATGTGATGGAGTGTGCATTACCCTCTAATTAATCTTTTCTCTCTCATAGGTCAAAACCAAGAGCAACCAGCTACAGTGACTGAGGGATAGCCATCCACCTCTGAGGACGGGAAGGGGACCTCAGAGGATGCACTGTCACATCATTCCCACGCACCCTCCACCAGCACAGATACTCTCAGGTCAGTGGGTATCAGCTCATGAGTAGATTTAGGGTCACAGCACAGAAACGCCAAGCAACTGATGAAGGCTGTGACAGCCAAGGCCACCAACGCTCGGAAGACTGTGGGAAGCCGGGGTGATGCTGAGCCTCAGGCTGATTACATGCCTTTGGAGTCGTCAACAAGACATGAGATGCTGGAGCTACAGCACGAGGTGTAGGAACATCTGGAAGAGCTTCCAGAGGCCATGCGCACCCTGGCATGGACAATGGAGGAGGCAATGCAGGCCATGAGTGCTGCCATGTCTCTGGCATATGTGCTCTTTTCTTCCTCCAAAAGGAGATTGCCGACCCTCATGGAAAGCTATATCCAGAAGACCATTCAGTGGATGCCGGAGATACGTGCAGATCTGCGTGCCCTCACCACCTCCTTGAGCTTTGTGGAGGAACAGCTGGGCGAGAGGGGCACAAGATGCCTGGTGCCACCACCAGGTCTTTGGACTCCTCAGGTGAGCAGCGAAGTACGGGTGTGCCTTGAAAGGTGGGAGGAGCGACTGCCTGATGCATCTGGGGGCTCCTCTCATGGCACTTCTGGCTTGGGCAACGGCTTCTCAGCCCCTCAGTCAGTGACACCGGAGCGTCACTTTTTTTGTGATCACAGAGAAGGCTCCTGCACGTGCAGGGGGCCCTCAGTACGGCAGGACCCTCCATGCTGCTGGCAGTCAGAGGTCAACCCCTAAGGTCATCCCAAGACATGGGGCAGCAAGGTCAGCAGCCTGACTCCACCTCAGCTGACAGTGCAGGGGAAGCACCAGGTAGAAGCATGCATAAGAGATTTAAGAAGATCACCTAGCTGCACTCGGGGCTCATGGGTTAATATTTTATTAAAGAATGTTGCCTTGTAATCTTTTTGCTCTCTATTAAATATGGAATGTGACAAGGCAAGCATAATCTTACATTTCTCATGGGCTGCTAGGCTTTCAGGAGTACCCTGGCTCCATCAAAGGATGTGATGGGAGGGACAACACCAGGTGAGGTCGATGCATTTCTCATGCCGCAGTCTGATGACTTACTGGGTGCAGGTACATAGTAAGGACAATGAAGGAAGCGGCAACAGGACTGTAGAAAGCTGTACCTTTACTGGACTGCATGGATCTGTTAGTAAGGATCAGCTGTATTAGCACATCCTGAGCCTCCCTTACGCATATCTCATTGGGCCTTGCCTGTGGTCCCTAGGATTCTTCACCATGCAGCGTCTGGTCATATTCTCCCTATCCTCATTGTTGGAGGAAGCATTACACTCCACAATATCCTCACTGGTCAAAGCCTCTCCCCTTTGTAGTGTTAGGTTGTACACAGCACAGCACACCACCATGATACGTGAGACCCTTGCTGGGGTATGCTGAAGGGCATCATCTAGGCATCAGAACCGCATCTTCAGAAGGCCTATGGCCTGCTCAACAGTGGCTCAAGTTGTTCCATGTCAGGTGCTGTACTTCTCCTCTGTATCAATGCTTGGACTCCTCACATCCATCAGTAGCCACATCTTCAGTGGGTAGCCCTTGCCACCCAGTATCCATCCTTGAAGGCACGTGGGGGGGGGGGGGGGGGGGGTCCGAGAAGGTCTGGCACCTGGGACTGCCTTTGTATGTAGACATCGTGGCTGCTTCACATGAACCGTGCACACATCTGCAGGAATTGTTCGTGGTGTTCACAGACCAGTTGTACGTTGAGTGAGTCAAAGCCCTTCCTGTTGATGAAGGCTGCTGCCTGGTCTGTGACAGCCTTGGTCACATGCATGCAGTCGATGACACCCTGCATCTGGGAGAATCCAGCGATGGCCTCAAATCCAATGGTTCTCTCAGGCTTGCTGTCCAATTGATACAAAAGTGGATGTATTGGCTGTCCCTGTTGAAGGTGGCGTTGGTGCAGCTTGATGCATTGATGAGCTGCAGGCTGGGAAATCCCACACATATCTCCAATGGATTCACTGGAATGTTCCTGAGGCATAGAAGTTCAACGTCACTGCCATAGGGTGACCACCACCCCCCATGGGGCTCAGCTCGTCCTGCGTCATGGCACACAGCTCGATGACTGCCTCCCTGAAGAGGCACAGTCTTCAGCGACACTGCTGCTCTGACATTAGAAGGTAGCTAAGCCTCAGTTGATGGACCGTTTCTGGTCAGTATTCTTTTCTTCGCACATTAAGCTGGTTGTGTGGCCCTCTGCGCCCTCCTCCTTCATTTCCTCCCACCCCCCAGGCTGAAGCTCCTGGTGGCCCTCAGGTTGTTGCTGCCCTGCTCCCTGTGGATGCTCTCTCTCTCTCTAATGCTCCTCCTTACTGGACATCCCAAAGCCTGAAGGACTGAGGCAGGTAGCTACACTCAAGTCCCAGGGTCTCCCAACCCCTACTTTATTCACACAAGAGCCACTTCCGAGATGGCACTCAAGCGGTATGCCCGCTTGTTACAGTGGCAAACTGTGCTGGCAAGTTTGTCCCTTCTTCTGACTGCTACTGCCCACACTGTTTCACCTTCTCTTCCAAACCACACTGGCGTTCATGATGGCTGCTGCTAACTCACCACCTCCTTATATCTGGCGAGGCTCTGAAGCCCATGGTTCCCGTGCACCCTTTGGAAAATTTGAAAACCCTGCTAAAATTGCAGTTAATTGCCAGTTTTACAGGCTTAATTACAATGCATCCATCTTCAGCCAGCAGTGCTGAGTGGATGATCCATCTTGGCCTCCAGCTGAGGTCCCCAGCATCACAGATGCCAGTCTTCAGCCAATCCAATTCACTCCACGTGATATCAAGAGAAACGGCTGAAGGTACTGGATACGACAAAAACTAGGGGGCCCTTATAACATTCCGGCAATAGTACTGAAGAGTTGTGCTCCAGAACTAGCCGTACCCCGAATCAAGCTGTTTCAATACAGCTACAACACTGGCATCTACCCGGCAATGTGGAAAATTGCCCAGATATGTCCTGTGCAAAAAAAACAGGACAAATCCAACTGGGCCAATTACCACCCTATCAGTCTACCCCCGATCATCAGCAAAGTGATGGATGGGGTCGTCAACAGCGCTATCAAGCGGCATTTGCTCAGCAATAACCTGCTCACTGTTGCTCAGCTTGGGTTCCACCAAGGCCACTCAGCTCCTGGCCTAATTACAGCCTTGGTCCAAACAGACAAAAGAGCTGAACTCCAGAGGTGAGGTGACAATGACTGCCCTTGACATCAAGGCAGCATTTGACCAAGTATGGCATCAAGGAGGCCTCGCAAAACTGGAGTCAATGGGAATCAGGGGGAAAACTCTCCACTTGTTGAAGTCATACCTAGCACAAAAGAAGATGGTTGTGGTTGTTGGAGGTCAATCATCCCAGTCCCAGGACATTACTGCAGGAGTTTTGTACAGTTGTACTTTGCATCGGTATTGTACTTTGCATTGGTATTCACCGAGGAGAGGGACATGACGGATGTTGAGGTTAGGGACAGATGTTTGATTACTCTAGGTCAAGTCGGCATAAGGAGGGAGGAAGTGTTGGATATTCTAAAAGGCATTAAGGTGGACAAGTCCCCAGGTCCGGATGGGATCTATCCCAGGTTACTGAGGGAAGCGAGAGAGGAAATAGCTGGGGCCTTAACAGATATCTTTGCAGCATCCTTAAACACGGGTGAGGTCCCGGAGGACTGGAGAATTGCTAATGTTGTCCCCTTGTTTAAGAAGGGTAGCAGGGATAATCCAGGTAATTATAGACCGGTGAGCCTGACGTCAGTGGTAGGGAAGCTGCTGGAGAAGATACTGAGGGATAGGATCTATTCCCATTTGGAAGAAAATGGGCTTATCAGTGATAGGCAACATGGTTTTGAGCAGGGAAGGTCATGTCTTACCAACTTAGTAGAATTCTTTGAGGAAGTGACAAAGTTGATTGATGAGAGAAGGGCTGTAGATGTCACATACATGGACTTCAGTAAGGCGTTTGATAAGGTTCCCCATGGTAGGCTGATGGAGAAAGTGAAGTCGCATGGGATCCAGGGTGTACTAGCGAGATGGATAAAGAACTGGCTGGGCAACAGGAGACAGAGAGTAGCAGTGGAAGGGAGTTTCTCAAAATGGAGACGTGTGACCAGTGGTGTTCCACAGGGATCCGTGCTGGGACCACTGTTGTTTGTGATATACATAAATGCGTTTGATAAGGTTCCCCACGGTAGGCTATTGCAGAAAATACGGAAGTATGGGGTTGAAGGTGATTTAGAGCTTTGGATCAGAAATTGGTTAGCTGAAAGAAGACAGAGGGTGGTGGTTGATGGCAAATGTTCATCCTGGAGTTTAGTTACTAGTGGTGTACCGCAAGGATCTGTTTTGGGGCCACTGCTGTTTGTCATTTTTATAAATGACCTGGAAGAGGGTGTAGAAGGGTGGGTTAGTAAATTTGCGGATGACACGAAGGTCGGTGGAGTTGTGGATAGTGCCGAAGGATGTTGTAGGGTACAGAGGGACATAGATAGGCTGCAGAGCTGGGCTGAGAGATGGCAAATGGAGTTTAATGCGGAAAAGTGTGAGGTGATTCACTTTGGAAGGAGTAACAGGAATGCAGAGTACTGGGCTAATGGGAAGATTCTTGGTAGTGTAGATGAACAGAGAGATCTTGGTGTCCAGGTACATAAATCCCTGAAAGTTGCTACCCAGGTTAATAGGGCTGTTAAGAAGGCATATGGTGTGTTAGCTTTTATTAGTAGGGGGATCGAGTTTCGGAGCCAAGAGGTCATGCTGCAGCTGTACAAAACTCTGGTGAGGCCGCACCTGGAGTATTGCGTGCAGTTCTGGTCACCGCATTATAGGAAGGATGTGGAAGCTTTGGAAAGGGTGCAGAGGAGATTTACTAGGATGTTGCCTGGTATGGAGGGAAGGTCTTAAGAGGAAAGGCTGAGGGACTTGAGGTTGGTTTCGTTGGAGAGAAGGAGGAGGAGAGGTGACTTAATAGAGACATATAAGATAATCAGAGGGTTAGATAGGGTGGATAGTGAGAGTCTTTTTCCTCGGATGGTGATGGCAAGCACGAGGGGACATAGCTTTAAGTTGAGGGGTGATAGATATAGGACAGATGTCAGAGGTAGTTTCTTTACTCAGAGAGTAGTAGGGGCGTGGAACGCCCTGCCTGCAACAGTAGTAGACTCGCCAACTTTAAGGGCATTTAAGTGGTCATTGGATAGACATATGGATGAAAATGGAATAGTATAGGTCAGATGGTTTCACAAGTCGGCGCAACATCGAGGGCCGAAGGGCCTGTACTGCGCTGTAATGTTCTAAAAAAAAAAATGATTTGGAGGAAAGTATAGGTGGTCTGATTAGCAAGTTTGCAGACGACACTAAGATTGGTGGAGTAGCAGATAGTGAAGGGGACTGTCAGAGAATACAGCAGAATATAGATAGATTGGAGCGTTCGGCAGAGAAATGGCAAATGGAGTTCAATCGGGGTAAATGCAAGGTGATGCATTTTGGAAGATCCAATTCAAGAGTGAACTATACAGTAAATGGAAAAGTCCTGGGGAAAATTGATGTACAGAGAGATTTGGGTGTTCAGGTCCATTGTTCCCTGAAGGTGGCAACGCAGGTAAATAGAGTGGTCAAGAAGGCATACGGCATGCTTTCTTTCATCGGACGGGGTATTGAGTACAAGAGTTGGCAGGTCATGTTACAGTTGTATAGGACTTTGGTTCGGCCACATTTGGAATACTGCGGGCAGTTCTGGTCGCCACATTACCAAAAGGATGTGGATGCTTTGGAGAGGGTGCAGAGGAGGTTCACCAGGATGTTGCCTGGTATGGAGGGCGCTAGCTATGAAGAGAAGTTGAGTAGATTAGGATTATTTTCATTAGAAAGGCGGAGGTTGAGGGGGGACCTGATTGAGGTGTACAAAATCATGAGAGGTATAGACAGGGTGGATAGCAAGAAGCTTTTTCCCCAGAGTGGGGGATTCAAATACTAAGGGTCACGAGTTCAAAGTGAGAGGGGAAAAGTTTAGGGGGGATATGCGTGGAAAGTTCTTTACGCAGAGGGTGGTGGGTGCCTGGAATGCGTTGCCAGCAGAGGTGGTAGATGCGAACACGATAGCGTCTTTTAAGATGTATCTAGACAGATACATGAATGGGCAGGAAGCAAAGAGATACAGACCCTTAGAAAATAGGCGACATGTTTAGGTAGAGGATCTGGATCGGAGCAGGCTTGGAGGGCCGAAGGGCCTGTTCCTGTGCTGTAATTTTCTTTGTTCTTTTCTTTGAGTTCCTCAGGGTAGTGTCCTAAGCCCAATCATCTTCAGCTGCTTCATCAATGACCTTCCCTCCATCAAAAGGTCAGAAGTGGGGATGTTCGCAGATGATTGCACAATGTTCAGTACCATTCGTGACTGCAATACTGCAACAGCCCATATCCATAAGCAGCAAGACCTGGACAGCATCCAGGCTTGGGCTGATAAGTGGCAAGTGACATTCGTGCCACACAAGTGCCAGGTAATGACGATCTCCAAGTGAGGATCCAAGCATCTCCACTTGACGAGCAATACTATCACTGAATCTCCCAGTATCAACATCCTGGGGGGGTCACCATTGACAAGAAACTGAACTGGACCAGCCACATAAATGCTGTGGCTACAAGAACAGGCCAGAGGCTGGGAATTCTGTGGTGAGTAACTCACCTCCCATCTCCCCAGTGCCTGTCCTCCATCTATAAGGCACAAGTCAGGAGTGTGATGGAATTAAAGGCCTGCTCAGGTCAGGAAAAAAACCCGAAAAACCTGACCTGAACCCGACAGAACCACATCGGACCCGAGCCTGACCCAGCAAGAGTCCCTCCATTTTTTCCCGCACCCGACCCGACCACCAGAATTTTCACTTTACCTACCTTGCACTCCGAATCTGCAGGAAGCTGCAGCATGAGCGCGATGACATCATAGAGCCACTCACTCGCTTACTGCGCAGACTCAAGAGTTTCCCTCCTTGACGTCCCAGACTCCCAGCTCAAGGAGGCTTTTCAACTTTTGACACTTAACAGCAGAGAAAAATGCAATGCTTACTGTGTGCGTCCGACCCGGACCCGGCCTGACCCGACCTGAGCCCGGAAGCTTGACCCGGAAGAGCGACCCGACCCGAACCCGACACGTCGTCGGGTTCCATCGGGTTCGGGTCGGGTAACAGGCCTTTAGATGGAATACTCTCCACTTGCCTGGATGGGTGCAGCTCCAACAACACTCAAGAAGCTTGACACTATCCAGGACAAAGCAGCCTGATTGGCACCCCATCCACCACCGACGCACAGTGGCGGCAGTGTGTACTATATACAAGATGCACTGCAGCAACTCACCAAGGTTCCTATCACAGCACCTTCTAAACCCCCAACCTCTACCACCCTGAAGGCCAAGGGGAGCAGATGCATAGGAGCATCACCAGCAGGAAATTCTCTTTCAAGCCACACACGATCCTGCCTTGGAACTATATCACCATTCCTTCACCATCTCTGGGTCATAATCCTGGAACTCCCTTCCTAACAGCACTGTTGCTGTATCTACACCCCAAGGACTGCAACAGTTCAAGAAGGCAGCTCACCACCACCTTTTCAAGGGCAATTAGGGATGGGCAATAAGTGCTGGCCCAGCCAGCGACACCACATCCCACGAACAAATAAAAAAAACCTTCCCGCTGCGACTGAATGTGAGATCCTCCCGCCACGCCAACCGCCCTTCGGAACATCCGGTTCCGACGTAAAGATGGGCATCCGTCCTGACGACTTTTTTTGAGACATTCCGACTCCTCCCACATCCCAGCCTGTCACCATAGGGCTGGGAAAATTCAGCCCTTGAACTCGGTTTCTCTCTCCACAGATGCTGCCTGACCTGCTGAGTACTTCTAGCATTCATTTCAGATTGCCAGCATCTGCACTATTTTTCTTTTGCCTTCATGGTCTGCTGGTTTGGTGCCATATCACACAAAGCATTTGTCCAGATTCATTCAGGGAACTACTACATATATTACTGAGACAGTAAAAATTTTATTTTTATAATAATTAAAAATTGTATTAATTTGGTTACTGGGAACCTTGCTGTGTAGAAGTTTAGACACAGACTAGTGTTTAACAAAATTCACTGCATCACTGTCTGCACCATAAACAACTTATGTGATTTAGTATGCTTGCTTTTCAGTTCCAGCTCTAGCTTTTCTGCTTTTTTCTGCAATACCACTTGTTTTTTTCAAGGTCTTTACAGAAATTATGGATTTTATTAGCAATCCCAAGTCGTTGGTGAAGTATCTCACTGCAGATAGATAAATATTTCTACTTCCCTTTTTGGAAACATCAGTTGATAGTGAGAATGATTTATTTTGACACCTTGCTTTATTTCAATAGATGTTGATGACATTACATTATTTACCTGTCACAGTGGGAGTTGTTGGCCAGCTTCAAGCCACAGTCAATTTGGTTAACTGCAGTAATGCTTCACTCTGTGGCAGACATGCATGACTTTGACTGCACCAACCTGCTGTTCCTTTACCTTGTCTTTTGTGAGAAAAAGTTTCACAGATTTGTCTTCCTTGTCTTCCTATGATGCAGACTTCGCTTTATCTATTCACTGCTAGTTGGAATTTTTTTAGATTAATTCTATCATAATTTTGGTTGAATTGGATGATAGAGTGTACATTGTGCAACAGTCTCCCTCTTCACTTTATAGAACTTACCATAATATTTGGTAAATACTTGTCATGGGTACTGGAAATGGCAGTATCAATAAGATTTCTCTGGAGGAACCATACATTAAAAAAGCACCAGTTACATTTATTAAAACTGAGGCGGCACAGTGGCGCAGTGGTTAGCACCGCAGCCTCACAGCTCGAGGGACCCGGGTTCGATTCCGGGTACTGCCTGTGTGGAGTTTGCAAGTTCTCCCTGTGTCTGCGTGGGTTTTCCCCGGGTGCTCCGGTTTCCTCCCACAAGCCGAAAGACTTGCAGGTTGATAGGTAAATTGGCCATTATAAATTGTCACTAGTATAGGTAGGTGGTAGGGAAATATAGGGACAGGTGGGGATGTTTGGTAGGAATATAGGATTAGTATAAATGGGTGGTTGATGTTCGGCACAGACTCGGTGGGCCGAAGGGCCTGTTTCAGTGCTGTATCTCTAATCTAATCTGAAGCAGCCTTGATACAATATTAGGGACGGCTAGTAGATCTCCCATGGTGTTGCTCAAAATAAGATGATGATTAATAGGTTGGATGGGAACACAGGAATGAGAAGGGATGGAGGTACAAATGGCAATGAAAGCATTTCAAAAGAAGCTTGTGATTGGCATGCAGAGCTACAGTGAAAATTTGTGTTTTGTGCCTTTTCATGGGAATTTTGGGGCCAACTGGGATAACCTGTGTGAGACAACTTGCATGTGTGATGACCAATAGTCAGACATATCACCTGCAATTTCCATGGGTTTTCTCCAGCAGGAGAACAGTGGAAGCCTATTTGAGATCCTGGGACATAATGGTATTGGGGAAGGAGGTTCACAAGGTCTGGGAGCATTGGGATGATTTGGGGATCAGGGAGCACTGGTTAATGTAGTCTAAGGGTTTATGAGTACTAGGAGGAGATCCAGGTAACTGAGAGTACAGCAGCACTGAGAACGAGGTTTGTGGTGTTGAAATTTGGCAGTATTGGGGACAACTGGGATCTGTCAATACAAAAGGAAGGAATCAATATCAAATAACCCGTGAAGCCAGGGAACCCAAGAACAATAATGCAGTGGTTAGCACCGCAGCCTCACAGCTCCAGCGACCCAGGTTCAATTCTGGGTACTGCCTGTGCGGAGTTTGCAAGTTCTCCCTGTGTCTGCGTGGGTTTTCGCCGGGTGCTCCGGTTTCCTCCCACAGCTAAATACTTGCAGGTTGATAGGTAAATTGGCCATTATAAATTGCCCCTAGTATAGGTAGGTGGTCGGGGAATATAGGACAGGTGGAGATGTGGTAGGAATATGGGATTAGTGTAGGATTAGTATAAATGGGTGGTTGATAGTCGGCACAGACTCGGTGGGCCAAAGGGCCTGTTTCAGTGCTGTATCTCTAAATAAAATTAAAATAAAATAAGATCCAAACTGTCGTTGGTGCCTTCTGAACCACCATATGTTCCTCCATGTTAGGCACTCCCAGTATCACTTTCTCTGGTATTAGCCAGTTCCTATTTTCATGCTCTTGCCTCCAAGCAATTCAGTGAAAATTTTCTGTTTATTAAAAGTAATTCACAGAATCTCATAGGCTGGGTGAGGGACTTGAGGAGTGCCATTTCCTGATATGCACTGCCACCATTCTCCAGGAGTGCACTATAACTGAGTTTGTTCACTTATACAGTCTTGAAGATAAATTTCCCTAATTAAACAAAACTCACCTCATTAAACATAGAAGGGTGGACCATTATCTGGACTTGTTTGAGCCCAGACGGGGCGCTGTGGAGGCAGCGCGCACTCAAAAGAAGTGGCCCCTGGATCGGTCATGTACACATTCGGGTGTGAGCTCCAGCATCAGTCGTTTCGCCTCAGGATGGCCTCCTCCATGAGAAAAATCTAGTATTTTGCAGGTTGGGGGTTGCAGCAGGATTGCCAGGAGCCTGGAGTAAATGAGAGCACTCCAGCTTCTCTCGGCTCCACAGAAATATTACTGTACTTGTAGGGCACGGGGACCCCTGAAGAATCCTGAGCGCAGTCGACTCGACAGTTGTCTCTCTGATCAGTAACAAATTTTACACAGGGTCCTTCAAATGGCACTAGGCACCGAATCAACATCTTCAAATGGTCTAATGTCTGTTTTAGGCAATCGTCCAGGATGTCATAAAAAAATGGGCTCACTAATTTGGCATTGGGCTCAACACTTGAGCAAATTAAACACAGACTATTCCACTGTTAAACTGATAAGCTTTGCACCGTTTTATACCTGAAAAAGTGGGCACAACGCATGTCTACCTCTACACATCACTGGTTTATCCAAATGTTTGTATTAAAAATAATCTTTAAGCCTCTAAAATCATCCAAGCGATTTTTTTTTTAACCTGATAGCATTCTGGAAAGTTCTGCGAACTGCACATGCTTAAACTGCGCAAGTGCGATTAAAAGCTTGCTCTAATGATTGCGATAAAAAAGTCTCCTGCTGAAGCCCAGATGTTTGAGACAGGCTGAGGCCTTGAAGGTATATAGAAAACACAAAAAAATCAATTGATATATTTAATCATATTATTTGCAAAATATGAATTTATTTTTTTCAAACACTATTTTGGATACTGAGGTCTAGAATTTCCACACAATGAGTTGTACTGCTTTTAACCAATAGAAAACTTGTTGAACCTTCCCATGTGCTGGAGGGGTGTTAACGCCAGAATTTCTTATGCAAATAATTTACCTCAAGTAATAATTGAGGTGAAACTGGTACAAAATGGGTCTAATCTGCTTGGGTGCATGGATGGTAGAGTGCAGCATTGAACAGGTTAGTTTTGGCAGAATGAGCAGGGTTTTGTTCTGCCCTTGGAGGCAAGCACGGAGGCGTGGGGGCAATCAAAATTACAGGGCTGCCATTCCCAAAGTCGCCTGGGCCCCTTGCCATTTTTTCTGGGGTGGGGAAGGCCAAGGACGGCCTTCTCACCCTCGGCCAATTGAGGTCCTTACCTGGCCAATTAATGGCCACTTCGGGCTTTTCACGCCTCCACCTCAATTTTGTTAAAGGCAAAGGGGCCTGCCACCACATGGAGATGCTGCCAGATAAAGCCTGGCAGCCTCCTAATGGGGTTGGGGGTCCCTCCTTTGGGGGCAATCCAGGACCCAGCGATCCCCCAGAGGTGATGGCCACCTCCCCAGGAGGACACCCACCCCTCTTCTCACTAACAATCCCACCCACCCCCTTGCCAGGATCTGCCTCAATGGCCCCAGCGACACCGACCCCACTTACCTCTCCCAGGGTCTCCGGACTCTTCTCCTCGGCAGGGCCTCCTGCAGTACCGGCAGCAGCCACCGCTTCCAGTGGAACTGCTGGTACTGTCAAGCTGCAGCCTTCTGATTGGCCAGCAGCTCAGGAGGCGCGCGCTCACCCCTTAAAGGGACTGTGTCCCCAACAGCGGGCAGTTAATTGGCTGCCTGCTGTGGAATAGCAAAGGGGTCCAAAGGAAGACCGAGCTGGTGTCTCCCCCTGCCTTCTGCCCACCATTGGGAGGGACCCCATTGCCATAATAAAATCACAGAATGGTTATAGCGCAGAAGGACACCATTCGGCCCATCGTGTCTGCACCAGCTCTCCTCATGAGCATTTCACCTAGTGCCATTACCCTGTCTTTCCCCATAACCCTGCACATTCTTCCTTCCATTATAACTGTTGAATTTCCTCTTGAATGCTTCAATTGAACCTGCCTCCAGTACACTCTCAGGCAGTGAATTCCAGACCTTAACCACGCGCTGCGTGAAAAAGTTTTTCCTCATGTCGCTTTTGCTTCTTTTACCAATTACTTTAAATCTGTGCCCTCTTATTCTCGATCCTTTTACAAGTGGGAACAGTATCTCTCTATCTACTCTGTCCAGACCCCTCATGATTTTGAATACCTCTAGCCAATCTCCTCTCAGCCTTCCCTTCTCCAAGGAAAACATTCCTAACTTCTCCAATATATCTTCATAACTGAAGTTCCTCATCCCTGGCCCGTGAATTCTCTTTCTCTCTCCACAGATGCTGCCAGACCTGCTGAGTATTTCCAACATTTTCTATTTTTATTTCAGATTTCCAGAATCTCTAGTATTTTGCCTTTTTCCTTTATTTGAAGATGGGGGAGAAAGAAAGAAGGGATTGGTTTCAAAGGTAAATTGTGTTATACAGTAGAGAAGACAGCACCCTGGTGCAGAGGGACATAGAGGTGCTGGCCGGGGGCGCAGGAGGGGCCAGAAGAAATACCCACAGCATTGACTGTACTGCCAGAGGATCAGCTTCCTGAGCATGTCGGAGCAGCAGTGCCACTGACAGCTGCACCTGTTCAGGCAGATGGTGGCTGAGTTGTGTGCACTCCTGAGAGACGAGCTTAGGCCACAAGGCTCAGGGGTACACTCTATGCCAGTAGCTGTCAAGCTGACAGTGAACTTTGTAGCATCAGCCTCATTTCAGGAGTCAACAGCAGAACTCTGTGGGATCTCACAACTGGCCACCCACAGCAGCATTTCTCAGGTGATGGATGCACTTTTTGCAAGGGCATCAGACCTCATTCGCCTTCAACACAGATGTGGCCAGTCAGGCACAAAGGCCCGTGGGGTTTGCCTCAGTGGCAGGATTCCCTCAGGTGCAGGCTGTGATCGACTGCATCCACATGGCCATCAAAGCCCCGTCATCTCAGACCGGATCATTCATCAACAATGAAGAGTTCCACTCATTAAACATGCAGCTGCTGTGTGACTATTGTAAGTGGCTCTTTCAGGTATGTGCTAGGTTTCCTGACAACTGTCATGATTCTTTCATCCTGAGGTAGCCACAGGTGTCATAGCTCTTCATTCCACCACACTGCTTCTGTGGATGGCTCCTGCCTGACAAAGAGTACCCGGTGAAGAGATGACTGCTGACCCCTGATCGAAACCCCAAAACTGAGGCACAACAGCGATACAACTGTTACATGTCCCAATACCCACCAATGAGCAGGCCATCAGCTTCCTGAAGATGCAGTTCCAGTGTCTTGACCAGTCAGGCAGGGGCGCCCTCCAGTATGGCCTTTCAAGAATTTCCTGTACCATTGTGGTCTGCTGCACTCTGCACAACATGGCCATTCAGAGAGGAGTGGACCTGGGGGAGGTCCGTGGGGAACAATGCGTCACTTCACTGGAGGCTGATGATTTTGAAGAAGTCCACCCTGCAGGGTGGCAAGGCCAGCCAGAGCTCAGAATCCTGCGACAACACATTGACCAGGATGGCCCGGAAGCCCAGGATGCCCTGATTCAGGAACGCTTCTCCTGAGGATGACAGAACCTCCAATGGAAGCATCTAATCCAGACATCCAGTTTATATATAGTGGCTCCTATCCAGAGTCCGATCCACTTCTCAAAGGGCTTAGCATTCATAATGCAGCAAGTCTCCTACAAGCGCACATTGCCTGATGACACTTTCAGATCTCACACACATGCAGGACCTTATGATGAGGTGGCACTTTCTCCAAACAAAAGACATGGCACATGTTAGGTGTTGACCACAGCCCTTTTCTTTACAATAAAGTGCATGCATTGAGCAAAAGCTTTGTAATCTGCACCCAGGTGAAACCCAATGTGATGCTACTACTGCTTCTCTGCCCTCTTGCGAGAGTTCCTATGTGGTGCTCTCCCTGTGGCTGGAGCAGATGTGGAGGCAGGATGCTCAAGAGAGTATCCCGGGAGTTAAGACACCCAGGACCTCGGGTCGTGGTACACATAAGGGCACCATGACAGGCTGCGCCAGCTGCCTTTGTGCAAGATCAGCCTTGGTCATGGCGGTGTGAGGGCTCATCGTGTATCTCTGTCAGTGGGGCGAAGGGGTGGGTTTTAGAAGATGGCACCATTGACATCATCCCTTCCTGCCACAGCTCTTTCATTGGTCCACCTACACGTCCGCATTTACCAGGTGCAGAAGAGCACCTGATTGAGCATGCATGCATCCATGCACCATCATTGCAATGGACTAGTCAATGCTGCAGAATGCATCATGCAATCTGTTCATGCCAGTTCACTGCTCCTGCATCCATTCAGCAGACTGCCGTATATGACTATGCATGAAGGTGGCCGCACTTTCAATGGAGGGGCTGACGTGCTCATATGCCTGAGACATAGCAGTGCTCATGTCATGAATGGGCTCCTCTATTTGCTGTGCAAGGGACCGTATTGCCTCAAGAAACTCTGACAGATGTCCACACTTCTTCTGTTGCTGCTCCACAAGCACCCGCTTTGTATATGACCACCAAGGCTCAGCATCTCCAGCCGGGTAAGCCTAGATGGAGCTGTCCTCCATGCCCCAATGGGGACTGCCCTCTGCTGCCACTGCCTCCATCACCTGCTCCTGCTCACATGTGACATGATGCTGATGTTGTGCCACCCCTTCTAAAATTGCCTGAGGCTCCACCAAGGTGCATGTATCTGCTTCACTCCTGTGATGATGGTTCCTCAGATTGCAAGACCTCCCCTGTGGTTGCAGCGGCTGTTGGTGACCCTCCGGCCTTGGCCCTGTGTAAGACAGAAAACATCAGTTCCTTGTCCTCCTTCGTCTCAAGAGCTGCTCCATCCGACATCTGGCAGCACATCAAGTGGGATCTACTGGATACGACTTCATAAAGTAGGAAGCTATTCCAAGGGGCATTCATGGAGCATTCAATAAACTTTCACCCACTCTCTGCCGGACACCGATCTCACCATCACTGACTGCCTGCACTGCGGGCACCCTGCCAAGGTCAAGGGCCTCCTCTTCCATGGGCATCAATATTGCCAGGTTGGCCACTCCACCCTCTGAACGACCCCTCTCGTGGGTGTTGTGTGATATTTTCTTCTGCAATATGAGAATGAAGAGTTCAGTTGTAGTTAACCTTCCCATCTGACCATCATGATCCACATTCAGATGTGATGATCCTGGCATTGCGCTGTTCCTAAGCTGATATGGCCAACCTTCCAAACTGACGTTGCTTTGAGCCCTTCCCTCAGGTGTGGTGTGTCACTGGGCACACATCTCCTCAGTGTTCTTGTACAGAGCCTACCTAGAGGCCCTCTTGCTCAGAGGTGTGCAGTCCCTTTAACATCCTCAAGGCTGACAGCTTGATTTTGCATGTTACTCATCTTGCCAAATCTCAGAAGGTTATTGAAGTGCTTCCTGCACTGGACCCATGCCCTGCTAACCACACTGTTGCTGCTGACCTCTCTAATGACCTCCGGCCATATCTCCTTAGATTGCCTGACAGGCCTCCTCCTGCCACTATCCAGAAATAAAATATTCCCTCTGGCTGACACCGCCTCTAGCATGACCACCAGGGAGGCGTCGCTGAACCGTTGGGCAGCCCTACCATGACAGGCTGCCATATTAATTCTCAAAGTCTGCTCCCTCAAGGCTGACACTTTCTGGCTGCTTCCATTTTGAAGGCTGATGGGCGCCCTTTAAATGGGGCCCTCCACTCCAGCTCATGCCTCCTAATCACGCCTGCTGTCTGCATTTGGACAGATATTGCGGAGGTGATCCACTCCCATAAAATGCTAACATCAAGCAGGGTCAGGACCTGGAAATGGTCCCAATGCCGGGGTTTTGACGATATCATTAAAATCCAGCCCAATGTTCCTAACTGACATTCAGGTAGGAGATTTACACCTTGAGTACTCTGGGCAGATGTGGCTTCCTGCTGAAAGACCTTCTCCTCCTTCCTCCCATTTCCTGCAACTTGTCCTACTCTATGTGACCTCTGTTCATTCTCTAAGTCATGTTATATTCCAAGGCAAATGCCTAGTAGTACACCCATGTCTGGCAGCAAATAGTTTGAGCAGAAGTTTTGAAGTCAGTAAAAAGTCCTTCACTCTCTGTACATTTTTGCAACGTCAAACAACTATAGAAAGTACCAAACACTTGTAGAATCACAAAAACAACCATCAATTCGCTGATCATTTTAAATAGCACTGGTGGAGATTCCTAGCTGCTGATGAACACATGTTCAGCTGTGCAAGATTAAGAGATGGCATGAGCTGGAGCGTTGAGCTCCAAAATGGCACCGCTGGTATCAAATCAGCTTTCACATTATAATCTGCCTGCTCTGCATACTTCTAGTGGACAGTCATTGCACATGTGCTAATGCTCTCACCAATATGGCGTCTGGTGTAATTCATCCCACAAGTATGCTTGCATGTCACAGATGTCATTTTGGAACTCTAAAGCACTCATAGCACCCAAAAAATGGGTGCTAGTGTACCCAATGTTTCACCCAACATGTATATTTCCAGGTCAGGTATCATGGCCAAAAGTAAAAGTCTCTGCACACGCCCTTTATTACTTAGATGCTCTAAGTTTCATCATTAAGTACCACTAACCTCACCATTTTTCATTTGTTGTTTGAATCAGTAACAACTAGTTCCAGATTGTATGCAATGTTGCTCTGTGACCATTTGAGCTGACTGAAAGGAATACCTTAAAACCGCTGTGGCTCAGCTGGTTGTAACTTGCCTCTGAGTCAGAAAATTGTGGGTTCAAAGTCCCACTGTAAAGGCTTGAGCGCAAAATCCAGGGTAACACTCCAGTGCAGTACTGAGGGAGTGCTGCACTGTCGGATGTGCTTTATTTAAGGCGAGATACATATCTCCGCTCTCAAGGGAATGTAAAAGAACCCATGACACTGTTTTGAAGAAGAGCAGAGGGAGTTCTCTCTGATGGCCTGGCCAATATTTATCCCTCAACCAACATCACTAGAACAAACCATTTGGTCATTATCACATTACTATTTGTGTAACCTTGCTGTGTGCAAATTGGTTGTACTTCAAAAGTACTTAATCAGTCGTAAAAATGCTTTGGGACATCCTAAGGTCATGAAAGGCACTGTATAAATGCAAGTGTTTCTTTTCACATCCATCAATCTGGTCTGGATTTGAACTCAAGCTGACTCAAGCCGAAAGGTAATCGGGCAATGTGTCGTCCAGTACTCTCTACAATAGCAACGTTAATAATTACAGTTGCTTTAGAATATTGCGCAAATTGTGAAACTTGCGCCTATTTGATGTTATAATATATAATGTAAAATAGTATTTTTGTTCAAACACGCATTAAAATAGATAACTTCTTTCTTTTTCATTTCAAAAGCCGTTAGTTTTCCTTTGATCTTGCAAAGAGGATATCAGTTATTCTGAAAGTAACAATAACAGCTTTCCATGTAGATACTGGTGACATTGCCTTTGTGTTTGGTTTTTCAATTATAGTGACGATCAGATTGTGCCTTTGGTCCATATTTCAAAGGGGCTCAGCTGCCACATTTAAAACAAAAGTTTGTGTGATATATTAGCAGTGTGAAATTGCACATCCTGTAACATTTAGCTACCAAAGATATTTGTACTGAAATTTCACAAGTATTTCATTGTGGTTTGTGTCAGACTGGAATGTGATTTCTGATTTTTATTATACATTAAAATGACTGGGTGGTCGCCATTTATAATTGATGCGTTGTATGTTATAGAATAATTGGGATATTACATCAATGAAATTGCTTTCTTGCTCAAAGGAATGAAAGGAATCAAAGTCAGGAATTTGTTCTGGTTCCTTCATTCTAATGGATTTTTAACAGATATTCAGACAAAAGAGCTCCAAAAGAGCACATGTCTATGAAGGGCGGCGCAGTGGTTAGCACCGCAGCCTCACAGCTCCAGGAACCTGGGTTCGATTCTGGGTACTGCCTGTGCAGAGTTTGCAAGTTCTCCCTGTGACTGTGTGGGTTTTTGCCAGGTGCTCTGGTTTCCTCCCACAGCCAAAGACTTGCAGTTGGATAGGTAAATTGGCCATTGTAAATTGCCCCTAGTGTAGGTAGGTGGTAGGGAATATGGGATTACTGTAGGGTTAGTATAAATGGGTGGTTGTTGGTCGGCACAGACTCGGTGGGCCGAAGGGCCTGTTTCAGTGCTGTATCTCTAAATAAGAAATTGTCTTCCATATTTCGCGTGAAAGTCCCTAACTGAAAGATAGAGCAGCAGTCTGTTTTTATTCCAAGATATTACTTCAAGGTAAGACTGCTGTCATATCGGAAAATTGCAAGAAAAGCAGTGAGCTCTAACAGACATCTGTGATGTATTTTTAAAAATTGCTTGTACTTTCTAATTTATGCCTAATATTTGCTTCTGTGTCTAATGTAGGTATAAATTAATTGGAGTTATTCTTTTAGCCTGTACAAGTCTGGTTCAGTGTATGATATTCTTTTGCTATTTAATGGATCAAAGGCATAGTCAGAATCACATATAAATGCTAACACAAAATTTTTCTCAATTAAGCTTAATTGTTGATGATGGTTGTGTTGCCTCTGCAAGGGCACAGAAACACAATTTTCAGATTGTGGTCTACTTGTGAAAACTGTTGTCAGATTGCTTCAAAAGGTTTTAAATGCCCAACAAATATATTGTTGATTTGCAGCTGCTTTATAATTAAAAAGTGGAAATGTCCAAGTGGTATCCTATTCACCAAACCTTCCACTAGGTTAGAGCTACAAAGATATGCACCTCCCGACTGTCATCTATCACAGGGAATTTTGTAAGATCAACTACATGTATGGTGCCAACCTAATTATTTGTGAATAACACTTAATCTACAAGGTCCTTAATGAGCACTCAGATTCAGCTTTCAGAAGGAAGAATATTAGGTACTGTGTAATTACCTTGTCTGGGTATAAACGTAGCAAAAATGTCCACTGTGAAATTAATGTATTCAATGCAGATGTGCGTGAATCAATGTAACAATTGGTACGCATTTAGTAGAAACGGTATTTCAGATCAAGTTGAAATTTTAGCTGCTGCTGTCAATGCCACAACAGACCTGCTCCAGCTATTGCAGCCTTTGTCTCCAAACATACCCATAATCTGATGTGTACTTACCATGTCTCAGTTCAATGGTCAAATATCTGGGGGGCTCTATTAAATAGTCCCCAGAAATGGGCATGCGGGTAAGGTTGCACAATTAAATGATGCTCATTCAATGTAATGCAGGCGGCATGTCAATTTCCTACTGCCTGCTGATTTGAATGATTGCTGCACACATCCAGCACCAACTATAATGTTCACTGGCTGCATGCTTCAACAGGGAGCCCAAAACCATAACACTTTAGCACAAGTTAGAGCTGTCCTGCACCTCTTCAAAGAGAGGTGCATTGTGGCTGGAGCAAGTTCTGGCAGTCATGCAAGAAGTGAATGTGACCTGGGAAACAGTGAAGAATGGCACAACATGGGAGAGAGTGGGCTCCAAGGATTTTGAACACTGCACTGGAGGCCTTTGTGGAGTCCATATGCATGTCAAAAGGCAGTTGGAGCAGATAGTCATTGTGGTCAATGCCAGGAGTCAAGCCCTGAGGACCTGGATGCAGTGCCGCAGGTGACCTCACGAGTGATCAAGATCAGTAAATGTATCTCTAATACCATATCCTACCAGCTGCATCACTAGCCTCAGACACTGCTCAAATCACCACACCACTGTCAGTCACCTACCAATAATCTCTATCAATCAGGCCTCAAGCTTCACCTCACCCTCATACAATTAGCATTGCTGAAAGCCTCACACCTACATCTCACAGCTTGCACACACTGCCAGCTATTCAACAGCTGCATGACACTCATTGACATACTTCCTTCTCTTGCAGGACAAGGTGGCTCCCAAACAGATGCAGCAGCAGCTGGCCAGAGGAGGACAAGTGTACCTGCTGTCGTAACGCTCATGGAGGAGATGGCACTACCATTATTGGGACACATATTGCTGAGGTCGTGGCCAGAAGCAGAGATAAAACCATCAAAGATGACAATATCCTCTGACCTAATCCTCCTTCTCACATCCCACTTCCCCCTCATCTTACACTCACTTCTACTTTAAAGCTGTGTAAGCATGCACCTCTACTTTCCCCTCTTCCCCACAGTATAAGACAGAGTTGACATGCAGTGCCTGTAAAACGATGTTGATGCAGTCAATAGCATCTTTTGCCATGGGAAAGTCTAGCCTTTAAGATTCACTTTCATGAAATTCCCTATTTCCCAACAACTTGTTATCGGAGATTAATAGAAAAATACTGCCTTATTAGCACTATGTTTTTTAACATTATATTGTGCAATTGTCATACATGTCATTCAAGCAATAGTCAACTTGCTATGTTTTTGAACCAGTGAGGGGGAAATTTAGAGTCTGCAGCCAGCGTTCACATGCAGCAAGAACGGGACCGCATTTAGACTTGGGCTGATAAGTAGCAAGTAACATTCGTACCACACATGCGCCGGGCAATGACCATCTCCTAAAAAGAGAGGAAGGTATACATAAGAACATAAGAAACAGGAGCAGGAGTAGGCCATTTGGCCTCTTTAGCCTGCTCCACCATTCAATAAGATCATGACTCTGATCTGATTGTGGCCCTAACTCCACTTTCTTGCCTGCCCCCCATAACCCTTAACTCCGTCGTCAATCAAAAATCTAATTCAATCTTAAATATATTCAATGACCCAGCCTCCACTACTCTCTGTGGAAAGAGAATTCCAAAGATTAACCAACTCTCTGAAGAAGAAATTCCTCCTCATCTCCGTCTTAAAAGGGAGGCCCCTTATTTTGAAACGGTGTCCTCAGTTCTACATATCCCCACAAGGGGGAAACATTCTCTCAGCATCGACCCTTTCAAGCCCCCTCAGAATCTTACATTTGGCAAAGATCACCTCTCATTCTTGTAAACTCAAATGTGTATATGTCCGACCTGCACAACTTTTCTTCATAAGACAACCCCTTCATCCCAGGCATCAACCTAGTGAACCTTCTCTTAACTGCTGAACGAATAGCCCAACAAGCCATCCTAACCTTGGTGGTGGGCAAATTATTGGAAAAAATTCTGAGAGACAGTATAAATCATCATTTAAAGGGGCACGTATTAATCAAGGACAATCAGCATGGATTTATTAAGGGAAGGCTGTGAAATACTAACGGGTGAATTTTTTGAGCAGTTAACAAAGAGGTTCGTTGAGGTAGAGCATTTGATATAGTCTACAAGGATTTTAGCAAGGCTTTTGTGAAGGTCCCACATCACAGAATGATCAATAAATTAAAAGCTCGTGGGATCCAAATGTCATGCTCAGAAGGAGCCATGATGAAATGCCACTGTGCATCAGTGGTGAAGGGGGTGAATGTTGAAGGTGGTAGATGGGGTGCCAATCAAGTGAGCTGCTTTGTCCTGGATGATGTGAAGCTTCTTGAGTGTTGTTGGAGCTGCACCCACCCAGACAAGTGGAGGGTATTCCATCACACTCCTGACTTGTGCCTTGTAGATGGTGTACAGGCATTGGGGTGTCAGCAGGTGAGTTACTCTCCGCAGAATTCCCAGCTCTGACCAGCCCTTGTAGCCACAGTATTTATGTGATTGGTCCATTTCAGTTTGTGGTCAATGATAACCCCAGGATGTTGATAATGGGGGATTCAGCAATGGTAATGCCATTGAACATCAAGGGTAGATGGCTAGATTCTCTCTTGTTTGAAATGGTATTTGCCTGCACTTGTGTGGTTCCAATGTTACTTGCCACTTATCAACCCAAGCCTGGATGTTGTCCAGGTCTTGCTGCATCTGGACATTGGGTGCTTCAGTATCTGAGGAGACATAAATGGTCCTGAACATTGTGCAATATCAGCGAACATCCCCACTTCTGACGTTATGATGGAGGGAAGATCATTGATAAAGCAACTAAAGATGATTGGGCCTAGGACACTACCCTGAGAAACTCTTGCAGTAATGTCCTGGGACTGAGATGATTGACCTTCAACAACCACAACCATCTTCCTTTGTGCTAGGTATGACTCCAACTAGCAGAGAGTTTTCCCCCTGATTCCCATTGACTCCAGTTTTGCTAGGGCTCCTTGATGCCACACTCAGTCAAATGCTGCCTTGATGTCAAGGACAGTCACTCTCATCTCACCTCAGGAGTTCAGCTCTTTTGTCCATGTTTGGACCAAGGCTGTAATTAGGTCAGGAGCTGACTGGCCCTGGCAGAATCCAAACTGAGTGTCAGTGAGCAGGTTATTGCTGAACAAGTGCTGCTTGATAGCATTGTCGATGACCCCTTCCATCTTTGATCCTAATGATCGAGAGTAGACTGATAGGGCAGTAATTGGCCAGATTGGATTTGTCCCGCTTTTTGTGTACAGGACATACTTGCCAACTTTCCATATTGCCGGGTAGATGCCAGTGTTTTAGCTGTACTGGAACAGCTTGGCTAGAGGTGCGGCTAGTTCTGAAGCACAGGTCTTCAGTACTATTGCCAAAATGTTGTCAGGGCCCATAGCCTTTGCAGTATCCAGTGCCTTCAGCCGTTTTGTGATATCACGTGGATGCATGTGTGTGTGAGTGGGTGAAGGTTGCGAACAAATTGGGTTATGCTGGCTAATGAAAAGTTAGCCTTTTTTAAAAAACCTACGAGAAAATCTGTCGTTTGTCTGTTTATTTGACCCCAAAACACTCAGGGACAAGCATGCCATTTTTTAACAAAACGCTATGACGATCAGTTGGGAGGTAGAAAGTGGAAGTTACCCACACCACTTACCACCTGTCTGGAATGCAAGGGAAGTTGACTCCAAAATTGGCTGAGTCTGGAAGCAAATGGTTATGGTCAATGCGTGTTTTTGTGACTGGAAGGCTGTTTTCAGTGAGGTTCTGCAGGGCTTAGTACTGTTCCCAGTACTGTCCCAGGCCCTTACTGTTCATGGCAGATATCAATGAGTTAGACTTAAATGTAGAGGGCATGATTCAGAAGTTTGCAGATGATACAAAATTGGCCATGCTGTTGATGGGGAGGAAGAAAGCTGTGGACTGCAAGAAGATACCAATGGACTGGTTAGGTGGGCAGAAAAGTGGCAAATGGAAATCAGTCCGGAGAAGTGTTAGGTAATGCATTTCAGGAGAACAAACAAGGCAAGTGAATAAATGGTAAGATTCTGAAAAGTGTAAAGGAACTGAGGAATTTTGGAGTGTATGTCTACAGATCCTTAAAGGTAGTAGGACAGGTAGATAAGGTGGTCAAGAAGACATATGCAATGCTTTCCTCTGTTGGCCGAGGCCTAGCGTACAAGAACAGGGATGTTATGCTAGAACCTTATAAATTATAATTAGACCTCAGCTCGAGTATTGCTTACAGTTCTGGTCACCACATTACTAGAAGGATGTGCTAACACTAGAGATGATACACAAGAGGATGTTGCCAGAAATGGAGACCTTTAGCTATGAGGAAAGATTTGATAGGCTGGGGCTGTTTCTTTGGAACAGAGGAGGCTGAGGGGAGATTTAATTGAGGGGCCTAGATAGAGTGGATAGGAAGGACCTATTTCCATTAACAGAGAGGTCACTAACAAGGGGGAATAGAATTAAAGTAATTGGTGAAAGGGCTAGGGGAATTGAAGAAAAATATTTTCACCCAGAAGATGGTGGGGGTCTTGAACATTTGGATATGCACTTGAGGTGCTGTAACCTACAGAGTCATGGACCAAGAGCTAGAAGGTGGGATTGAACAGGAAGCTCTTTTTCAGCCAGCATGGATACAGTAAGCTGAATGGCCTCCATCTGTGTCATAAATCTTTCTGAGGGAATCAAACCACGTCCCTTGATATTCAATGGCCTTAACATTGTCAAATCCTTCACCATCACCTCCTGGGGTCACCATTGACCAGAAACGTACCTGGACAAGCCACCTAAATGCTGTGGCTACAACAGCAGGCCAGAGTAAAAATATTCTGTGTTAGTGACTTACCTCCTGACTCCCCAAAGCCTTCCCACCATGTAAAAGGCACAAATCAGGAATGTGATGGAACATTATCCGTTTGCCTGGATGAGTGCAGCTCCAACAACACACAAGAGGCTCAACACCATCCAGGAACAAAGCAGCCCGCTTGATCGACACCCCATCCACCACCTTAAAAATTCAGTCCCTCCGCTATTGACACACAGTGGCTGCAATGCATATCATCTACACGTTACTCGCCAAGGCTTCTTCGACGGCAGCTCCCAAAACCATAGTCTCTACTGCCTAGAAGGACAAGGGGCAGTTGCAATTTGCTCTCCAAATCACAAACCATCCTAACTTTAAAAATATCACCATTCCTTCATTGTCGCCAGTTCAAAATCCTGGACCTCTCTACCTAACAGCACTGTGGGACTACCTTCACTGTACGGATTCCAGCGATTCAAGAAGGCAGCTCACCAACACCTTCTAAAGGGCAATTAGGGATGTGTTATAAATGCTGATCTTGCCAGTGATGCCCACATCCCGTGAATGTATAAAAGTAATTATTAAGAGCTTTCCCCAATATTAGCTCCGCAGTGGTTGGTGATAGAAGAAATATCTAATAAACTATTCTATCAGATAGATTTTAATCTAGAACATCCATCCATTCTTAGTCAATAGTGTAATTAATCTTGTTGATGAATTGTTTTATAGTAGAAGTAATTATAGTGATGTGGGCACTCACAAAGCATCAAGACTGTCCACTGCATATGTTAATAGGCTGCAAATATGTGATTCAAATCAACATACTCTTGAAACGGAGATGACAAGCGTGAAATTAATTGTTCCACTTCATGTAAGATCGGTGTTCTTTTGTGAGAGCAATTTGCTACCTTGTGTAGAGTGGAGAACAGCTCAGTTGTAATGAAGAGAGTCCCTCTGCATTCTGATATCAGTAGGCTTTTGGCTTTCAGAAATTAAAAATAATGTTGTTTTCCTGGGTAATTCTCAATAGTAACAGCATTTAAATAAAAGTATCCTCCTGCAACAATTGAAGGGTCATCGTTGAAAAGAAGTAAAAAAAAACAAAGGTGTACATTGCTTCTAATGTTATTCATTTGATACAATTGACCCTTCTGTTCAATACTTGCTAAGTTTTTAGAATGTCCAAGTTTATAAAATTTCATAAGAAACCAATCTCAGGCCATTTCTTTAAACTTACCAATTTGCCGGACCATAAAATGCACAGGACCATAAAATGAAATAGGATTTTAAAAGGAAATATTTAGGAAATATTTGGGCCTAACCTTCGGACCATAAGACGCATGGCAATTTTAGGTGACATTTTCCTGAAAAAAAAGTGCATCGCATGGTCTGGCAAATACGGGAATAAAAACAGAAATGCTAATAATACTCGGCGGGTCAGGCAGCATTTGTGGCGAGAGAAACAGAGTTAACATTTCAAATGTTAACTCTGTTTCTCTCTCTACAGATGCTACCTAAAGCATTTTCTGTTTTTATTTCTAATTTCCAGCATCCACAGTACTTTGCCTTTATCTTTAAATTAAGTTTTTGTTTAATGAAAATGTTTTTGAGGAAAACACTGTATTGAATAAGATTTAAATATACAGCAAATGAGGTGCATTCCTTGAAATGCCACTGCATCATTTATGTTTCAGACTACTTTAATATAACCCAAAGGCAACTTTTTAGCCTAATTTTCTCTGTATTTTCCCACAGAGACGAAAATGGAAAAGCAACAGAAAATAATTTTGAAATGCAAATTTAAATGACAACTTCAGCCCCAAATAATAACGTGTATATTACAAATAATTTTTTGCTAGAGCTCTTAATTTAAATATATAAGGAAGGTTTATATAAATCAGCAACATTGGTCATGGTAAGTTGAATGTCAACTGTAGAAAGATGTAAAGAAGTTGCCTTAAACATTATTCCTAACATAGATGGTCTAAATTTCTTTTCATCTGTAGCCAAAGCAAATATTTCGTACTAATATTACTGTAAATGTCTGCCAGAATGGTAAGATTATGCAGCATATTACAAAGAATTAATAGAGTTTGAATGGCTCTCACTGCAAGGTACAATCAAGTCCTACGGAACTCAAAGATCCAAGGGTCAATTAGAGAAGATGTGAAGAGGAAATATAAATATAATTAATAGTCTATGAGTGGACTAACCTGGCAAATGACACAGTTGCTTGAGTTAAAATCAAAGCTACAAATGCATTATAGATCATGTTCCATCATACCCTTGTCATACCTTTCATTTATACCATGCATTAAGTAATTGATGAGATAGATATAAATATTATCATACCCGAAGTAAATGAATCCACTGACATTTATGGAACTTTGGGGTAGATTTTTGTTTTTGCCACCTGCATGTCACGCATTGCCTGGGCAGAAGTCAGAAAGGATATATAGCAAGGAAGATCACACGTCAGTAAGAGAACCTGCCTAATTTTCCTTCCATTCAAATTAATGGATAGAAATCAGCAGATTCTGTCAGCGGCAAGAAAACCTCTCTGCCAGATTTTCCTTTCTGTGTTCGACCCAGGCGATGCTTAATGGCCAAATGATGAAGTTGAAAAGCTGTTCTGCTGTTTCCTAACCCTGCTGTTTGTTCTCAACTCTGATGTCATCCATCTTTATCTATTTGTATATCTATCTATCGATCTATCAGTCAAGTGATCACAACATTCTAATTCTATTGATGGTGTGGATGGTGTTGTGAACATAAAATTATGTCATCATCAATTAACTGAACTCAAGACCATTAGCTCAATTCTAACTGCAAATACTTTTCCAAAGAGCATTTCCCACAGAATGGAAGATATCTTTGTAAAGTTAAGTAAAGGTAAGTTTATTAAACCTGCGTCATATCCCACACAATTCTGTGTTTTCATGTTCCCCTCTGCCGTTTTCTGAGTAGTGTGAATTCTGTTTCCGAGGCCCACTCTACTCACCCAGGTTCTCCCATATAATGAGAGCCCCCTCCCCGGCCCAGTGTTTGTTAAATGGCTGCCCTGGCAGCTGGGCCATTCCACCTGCTACTCCTGGCTGCTTAACAGCCTTCGCTGAATCATTCACTGACATACCCGCCCACCTCACCGGTCTTGCACTAATGCAGTCCTGTCACTTGCTACCACTGTCCCTGATAGTGCTGAGGGAACCAAAGAAAAATGGTGGTTGTTGGTGCTGCTTCTCCCTATTCCTGCCAATCAGCTTCCCGGTAGCCTTGTCTTTAATTAATTATTCCCAGAGAAGCCCCAATCTTTATTTAATAATTTTCCTCAGAAAAGCACTGCCTTTAATTTTGTAGTCTGAAACCTGGGAAATATTTAATTAATGTTGCTGATGGAAAATACCCCTTACAATTTATTAACCTCACATCCTTATTTAGTTAATTTTGTCAACTTTGTCCTCAGTTTATTCGATTCAGTTATCCCCTCATTGCCAACCTTCCTAAATGTAGTTATTTAGTGCCATATCTCCCCATTCTACATAAAACTGCTATAAATTTATGAATCACCCATCTTCATTTAATTAATTTTTCTCAATTCCATTTTTATTTTTGAATATACCATCCTCTTTACCCTTCTCCTTATCCTTGACCCCTTCCAACTCTCTCCCCAAATCCCTGATCTCTCTCCCCTGACCTCTTCACCTCATTGATTTTTTAGCTCTTCTCCAAATTCTTCCCGCCCATCCTTTTCCTTCCCTTTCTATCCTCTTAGATCCTCTTCCATTTGCTTCTCCATATTCTCCCATCTCCCATGTCCTCCCTCTCCCCAGACCCTAATCCTCTCCACTCCCCATCGCCTCCCTGATTCCAACCCCATTTATTTATCTCCTCTCCCTTCTCAAAGTACTTGTCTTACTGTTCCAAAAGTGCAGTGTCTTCCTTTAGCCTCCAACTCCACTCTGACAGTAGTCCGATACCTTTGATTGTCTTCCCACCCGAACAGAGGAGATTTCCACAAACCTCTCAAAATGCATTTTGAGCTTACTTTTCCAGCTGGAATTGCTTTTTCTTTTGCTGGAGAAAATAACATTTCTTATAAGGGTTTGAACAAAAATTAAATTTCAAAAATTACTTTATTTCATAATACATTAACATTTATCTGTTGAATTGTCATTTGTGACTTTCAACATGACTTTTTTTTGACTGGAAGTTTTTATCTGAAGACTTTAGCCTCTCCCTAAACCCTGAGTTTGGACCATTTTTTTCACCCACTCTAAGCTGAATTAGACTATGACTAAGCTGAATTTGGATTATGCAATCTCACCGGGTGCAGTGAATTTAATTTCCCAGGAGGCAGCAATTCTATACTTGGTCAGGTTATTAACATAAATTAGGGTATATATTTGGATGGATCTATGTAACAGACTACAGGGGTGATTTTCCTGTAGAAATGAGCACTACAATAGAATAACCCTGTACCTGATGTCACTTTACTTCATCCCAATTTCCTCTTGGGGATAATTAGCACATTGAGGGTATTTCATGAGCGGGTGCTAAGTCTTCCCGTTATGTGATGTCATGATGGCACAAGCTTCTGGCTGCCTCAAGGGACTGGAGCAATTTGAGGACAGCCTTAGGAGGGAAGAAGGAAGCCTATTCCCAGCTGTGGAGGAAAGGTAATGAAGGCAATGGCATGCAAGGCATGGTAAGATGTGGCTGAACTGAAGCCAAGACCAAAGGAGCAGGTTGGAATGCTGAAAGAAGATCAATGACCTCAGCAGAAGGGGAAAAGTAAGTGTGAGACTTTGTATAGATTTAAAAATGTTTGTGAGCCTTGTCACAACTATCTAATGTTTCCCATGACACTGATGAGCACCTTCTTCAATTTCTTCCCCTGCACATTACATGTAATGAGCTAGTTAAAGCAGCATCATGCAAGGATTGTACAGTCTTATGAATTGACTCAGTAGTCACAAGTCACAATCACTCCACACAAGTATATGCAAGGATCTAATGCCAGACATGCTGCATCACCTTCACAGTAACTACAACTACTTCTGAGTGTAAAGGGGGATGGTATAGATATAGAGTAAGAGGAGATCACCAAGCACTGGTGAACAGTGACAGAAAGATTAGAAAAAATCTCCTTATAGGCACATGATCCTCACCACCTGCCTAATTTTGCTAAATGTGCTGCACCCAGGCAATCTAATACACTGAGGTGCAAGAGTAGGAAATTCTGCCTCACAATGTTATGCAGCAGTTTAAATATTCTTATCACAGAGAAGCAGGTTTGTTAATTGTCCATCCAATTTTTCATAACCTTGCAGCTAATCATATAGTATATATCAATCAGTGAACAAGGTTCCTTATTGGTTCAAAGAAACATTATGGGGCATATCAGATGTCAAATCATTTATAGTTATAAATACTGACATTTTCTCTATGAATCATGTTAATCTTCAAAATTGTTTTTCAAAGTGAAGAGCCAGTGCCAATAAACAGATTTCAATGCGAACTGCCTTCTAAAAATGCAATACATGCCAGCAACTTGTCAAACACTGCAGAGCCTAATTCCCATTAATCTAAATTCCCTGTGGAGAAGAGAAGTGGCCGCAGGATTCCCAGCCCCAGAAAATGACATTAGCAGCTAAATTTGATATGTTAAGTAACTAAATCTACAGAGGCCATATATGCTCTATTGCTAATGTGGGTAGATTAGTGCTTTTCCATCATTACAATCAAGAAGTGATGATGAAGAAGTAAGCTGAAGCCCTTCAGCACCAAAGAAAACAGCATGAAAATAAAACTGCCATATTCAGCTAGCTTGTATAGCTGGTATTTAACATTAAATTACTTTCAGAACACTATATAAAATGGCTAAAAATTAATATAAGTGCATGACTTTACATCTCCCAAGCCTGCACATAATCAAGGCTAAAAAGTTCTTAGTTGCTTAAATAACAACAATAATGTTGTGCAACCAGAGTAATTTACAGGTCCACTGTGAATATTGCCATAAAACTGTAATATCTCATAACTTTATTTTTTATTTAATGAATCTATTAAATAGTGAAGGTCTGAATTTTTTAGAAAGTGAATGTTTTTAACTTGTGGAATTGAATTTTCCACTGCCCGGAATGGGGAAAATTCCAGATAATAGAAAATTCAGTCCTGCAAATCAAAATGTTCACATGACCTGTGTGTATCCATACTAGTGTTTCTTGTTTTCATAGATTATGCAGGTGCATTTACACGCCTAACAATGTATTAAAATGGGCAACAAAAACAATTTCTTCACCCATCAGCTTTTCTAATTTATTCTATTTACATCACTGGGAACTAACTCCAGTGCTTGTGTTCAGTTGATGACAGAGGAAAACTGTAAATCACTTCAACAGCAAGACATCCATGAAAATGTTTTCATCTCATTACTTTAAAAATTTGAAAATGATAACTAGATTACTTTCTTTACGCTTATTTTGGGAGAAAGAAAACCGGGAGCCCACTATAAAAAGGGATGGCTTGCTCATTTTTAGGAATGGAGACCAGACTAGCAAGGCACAAGCCTGTCACTTTCTGATACATAAACAGACCCCACAGCCCCACCACCTTCTTAACATCATCCTTTAATAAGCATAGAAATTTCTGAATGTATGTAAATGAGGTATAAACAATATCATGTGACTACCTCTGTTGCTTACACTCACGTTACCATTTACTCCTAATCGCAGGATTGGAATAAATTCTCTATTCTGTGCAAGGTCCTGCCTGCACTGCCAACTGCTTGGGAGAGCTTTAGGATGACAACTGAAAGTAATTTAAAGGAATATATTCACATAAAGAGGAAGAATTTTAAGTAGTAAAATTCCAACACAGTAGAGATTACATACTAACACACATCCAAATTCACTGAAATTCATGCTGGACAAAGTGAGGTAAATGAAGATTGTCTTTTTAGCACTGAAGGGTTACCCTCCACAGAAAAGCCTAATGCAACAGATAGTTAGATGGTGAGTGTTGTCACCAAATACCCTCCCTAAATGGAGATAACACAAGTAAAATAAAATGACTTTAATATAAATGAGGTTGAAATTCTAGTCAGGCTAAAAAGGCTTAAAACAAAGAAATCATTGGGGTTAAATGTTATTTATCCAAAGTTCTGAAAGAGACTAGGGAGGAGATCTTTGAAGTATTAACAACCATTATGCTCCTGCTCTTTGCCCTAAATTTCTTACATTAATCTTGTATCGATGTCCCTGTTCGAGACCACTCAGCCACAGGAAGCTGTCTGTTTCTATTTATTCTGTTCCATCTCATCATAATTTTAAACACCTCTATCAAATCAGCTCATAATCTCCTCTATTCTGATGAGAACAGTCCCAATTTTTCAAGCCTTTCTTCATATTTGCATTTCTGCATACCCAGCAGCATCTTAGCAAATCTGCAATGTACTGCCTACTGCCTCAACATCCTTCCTAGAGCATGGACCTGAGAATTAGGCACAGTACTCCAACTGTGGTCTTACTATGGTTTTATATAGATGCATCATTACATCTTGACATTCATTATCTTTACCTCTTACTATAAACCCATTGCCCTTTCACCTTTTATTGTGGCATTATCCACTTTGAGGAGCTGCTTTTACAATCTTGTGAACCTTAACCAAATTCTTGTTAATTTATTAAAATTTTGTGCAAAGCAGGAGTGCAATGAATTATTGATATTTTCAGTTTTGACTTTAACCTTACTGCCTTGCAGCAACTGGGTGGGTGGACAGTTAAAAATGAGGGAATAACTTACTCACTCGCCAGTTGACACCTTTCCCAACGTTGCCCATTTTAGCCTACAGGCAATTGAGACACTTGCCTAATGTAGGAAGGGGCCTCATGAATTTGTACAAATCGGGGCCCTATTATGTTAAAAAGGCCCTGATTGCATTTTAACTGGCACCCAAAAAGAGAAGCTGCAAGGCTAAAGTAGGTCCGCAGGTGGTCTGGAGACAGAAGAGACCCAACAAGGTAAATGTAAAGCTTTCCTTGTAGTTTAGTTTAGTTTAGAGATACAGCACTGAAACAGGCCCTTCGGCCCACCGAGTCTGTGCCGACCATCAACCACCCATATATACTAATCCTAATCCCATATTCCTACCACATCCCCACCTGTCCCTATATTTCCCTACCACCTACCTATACTAGGGGCAATTTATAATGGCCAATTTACCTATCAACCTGCAAGTCTTTTGGCTTGTGGGAGGAAACCGGAGCACCCGGAGAAAACCCATGCAGACACAGGGAGAACTTGCAAACTCCACACAGGCAGTACCCAGAATTGAACCCAGGTCGCTGGAGCTGTGAGGCTGCGGTGCTAACCACTGCGCCACTGTGCCGCCACTGTAGTAGCAGGACTGTCCTGGACTCTTCCACCAACCACTCTTCCCATGAGATTGTCCCAAAATTTGCTTTGCCAGTGAGCTTTCCCTTAATATCAGCCAGTAGCCTCCATCCATCCAAACTTCTTCTCACTGCCACAAACCACCTGTTGCTTTCCAATTATGTAGGACCAGCAACTGGTGAGCAGTATGTCGATGAGGCCTGGGAGTTAAAATACCCCAGGCCTCAAACTTAGGCCAGGGTGTGTGTTTCTGATATCCTGATATCCATTCATCAATCCCAAATTCAGTCATTTCACTGCCACTGGGGAAGTATCTTGCTAAGTTCTTTCACTAGAGATGTAGGTGGCTTAATTTTAACCTAACCTGACTGGCGGGTAGCTGACAGGAATAGAACTGCTGATCATTTTACACCCTGCCCAGCTATACTTTCCACTGAAGTGAATGAAGAGTAGGCCATTCAGCCCCTCAAGTTTGTTTTGCCATTAAATTAGATCATGGCTGATCTGTACCTCAACTGCAATTTCCCACCTCTGATCCATATCCTTACCTCACAAAGATTGATGGATTTCAGTCTTGAAACTTTGAAGTAACTCAGCATCCACATCCTTTTGGGGTAGAGAAATCCACATTTCCACTATCCTTTGTGTGAAAAACTGCTTCCTGATTTCATTCCTGAATGGCCTAGTTTTAATCTTAAGATTGTGACCCTGGATTCCCCCACCAGATGAAATGACTTTATGAAATCCTTTTATCATTTTAGATACCTCAGCACCCTAACTTTATAAGTTCAGGGGCATAAAAACCATTCACATAGATACTTGCTTCTTGTAACCCCTCCTCTACTCCTGCACATCAACATAAAATTGTTGGAAAGGAAAATCTCCAGAAAGAACACTTTTAGGGGCACTGACAGTAATCTAACTTTTTTTGTCTAAAACATTAGAAAGAGGTTACAAAAATTCTTGAACTTTTCTGAGTTAACTTTCAAAGTACAAATAATGAATACTGTACACTGGCTGATCTTCTTCAGCTACAGTTGCAAAACGATGATACATCCGAAGAGAAAAATAGCAAAGAGGGAAGAACTTGGAGCAGGAAAGCTTGGCATGGCTTTTTATATTTTGTTATGTTTTTTATTCTCTGTGCTTACACCAGCTTTATTTATTGTATTTATGTTTATCTCAGCTCTCTGAAGCAACCATTAAAACAAAATGATTTATGTAGAAACAATAGAAAGTTATGGAAGGAATGCATCATGAATGCACCATTATTGATGTTTAGCTATTAATCTCACTTGTCTTTTTAAGGTTGCTGCTTGGGTACTTCCTATGGGAAAATGGTCTGAAAAGGTTCTGCGCTCAAGTACAGATTAATTGCTGTTAGTGAGAGAATTTTGCAGATTGTTTGTTTGATGCTTGTAAATTTCTGTCTGCAAACTCCACTTTCCAACAGAACATAGCCTGTAATTGATCTCAGCATGAAATATCCATCTTTCTTTTAATACTTTGAAGAGTGATATCTGAAGTTTGACATCAGCAATATGACACACACTTTCAGAACATTTGCATAATAATGGTCTCCCGTAGTTTTGCATATGGTAAATCTGAGAATATGTTCTCTTTCTTGCCTGTCTCTGTCATCTTTGTCTTGCTGCTTCTTTCTCTTGCTATTTTGTTTATATCTCCCTTGCCTTTCAATTCTCTCTAGAGAATTCTTCCTTTTGCTTCTTTCTCTGTTCTCTTCTGTCTCTATCTGACATTTTCACCTTTCGTTTCACATGGGAGGGTACATAGAAAAGAAGAAAATTTATGAAACGGAAGGAGGCCATTTGGCCCATCATGTCTGTGCCAGTTGATAAAGAACTACCAGACAACCCAGACTAATCCGCTTTTCAGCTCTTGGTCCATAGTCCTGTAGGTTATGGCACTTCAATCCATATCCATGGATTTTGTAAATGCAACAAGGGTTTCTGCCTCTACCGTGCTTTCATGCAGTGAGTTCCAGACTCTAACCACCTTCTAGGTGAAAAGATTTCTCCTCAACTCCACTTTTATCCTTCTGCCAATTATTTAAAATCTCTGCTCTTTGTTTATTGACCTCCTCGTCAGCAGAAATAGGTCCTTACTATCCACTCTATCTAGGTCCCTCATAATTTTATACACCTCAATTAAATCTGCCCTCAGCCTTCTCTATTCCAAAGAAAACAACCCCGGTCAATCCAATCTTTTCTCATAGCTAAGATTCTCGTAAATCTCCTCTGTACCCTGTCTACTGTGATAAAATCCTTCCTGTAATGCAGTGACCAGAACTGTATGCAGTACTCGGGATGCAACCTAACACGTGTTTTACACAGTTCTAGCATAAACCCCCTGCTCTTATATTCTATGCTTCAGCTAATAAAGGAAAGTATCCTGTATGCCTTCTTGACAACCTTATCTACCTGTACAGCTACCTTTAAGGATCTGTGGAAATGCACTGCAAGGTCCTGCTGTTCCTCTATACTTCTCAGTATCTTACCACTTATTGTGCATTGCCTTGTCCATTTTTCCCTCCCCAAATGCATTACCACACATTTGAGATTGAATTCCTTTTGCCACTTTTCTGCCCCACCCGGCCAGTCCATAGCTTCCTGCATGCTACAGCTTTCTTCCTCACTATCAACCACATGGCCAAGATTGTGGGTTTTATGGTATCAAGCAGTGAAGAAAGGAGCCAACCATGAGAGCAGGCTGCATTTTCTATTGGGGCTTAGGGAGAAAATGTGTCTCTCACTGGCTCTCTTCCCATCCTCCACCTCATTGCTCATGATTCAATGACTCTTTCGGTTCCATTGGGCCCCTTACCCCTTTGCTTCTCCATTACCCCCACCTTTTCTACCACTTAGTCACTCCCATTGCACCTGATTGTCACTCTCATCGCTAACCCCATCTCTTCAAACTACCATTTAATTCCTCTATCTTCTCCGAACCTCACTCATGACAATAATCTCACCTTTCACCTCCATCTGTTTTCTGCCTCAGCCACACTCATCCTGTGACAATTGTATATTACTTTTTATTCAGGTGGTGGGCATTAACTGGGGATTCACTTGTGCTCCTATATATATAGGAGCAGACTGAAACTGTGGTTGTTCAGTTTGGAGGTGCATATTTGTAATGTGCATTCCTGTAAATAAAAGCTTATAAGTGTGTAAATATGAGGCTCCAGTTCTTCCTCCACCACCTGGTTTTCTGGAGTAGAAAATTCTACTCCTCTCAGGGCAGTTGGCAAGACAGAAAAGGATCCTTTACAGTCACTCTCAACCTGCTTCCCTCCTCATTGCCCACTTTCTAAACTGTCCTTCTATCCATTTCCCTCAAAGAGGCTTTGTTTACTTTCAAAATTCAATGTTTTTTTAAACAAAATAGATTAAGGAAAGATGTGGTCGGGGAGATTTTAGGGGAAATTTTAACTCCATCCACCGGCAGAAACAAGGCAGGAGCAAAGTTAAAATCGAAGTAGTCAATTTAACACCCTATTCCTGTTGGGCTACCATTTTAACAGCAACATCAACTTTAAAATAACCCAAGGCGCTTCACAGGAGTGGTATCAAACAAAAGTTCGCACCGAGATACATAACAAAATATTAGGATAGGTGACCAAAAGCTTGGTTGAAGAGGTAGGTTTTAAGGAGTGTTTTAAAGAAACAGAGAGTGGCAGACAGGCTCAGCAGTTTAGGGTGGGAATTCGAGAACTTAGGGCCTTGGTAGCTGAAGGCGAGACTGCCAATGGGCAAGCAATGTAAATCGGCGTCGCGCAAGAGGCCGGAATTGGAGGAGCTCAGAGATCCCAGAGGGTTGTAGGGCTGGCTGTTGCATATGCTAACCTAATCTATGCATACATATGACATATATAAGAACCCAATGCAGTTTTGAGGACCTATTGGGCAACAGGTACACCATGGATGTGCAATTCAGTAATACCTGGTGGTTAAGAGGAAGAGGCCCCAAAAAGGGGACTCTAAAATTATTTTTGTGGGACCAGAGGAACTGCATTTGACCTCAATGCAGTTTCGAGGGCTGACTGGAGATAAGCTTGCATAGTTTTTTTTCCATTATATAGTATATGCATATGAAAGATTTTCAATGATAAAGAGAGAGAGAGAGAGAGCGAGGTAGAAAGAGAGAGAGATGGAGAGGGAGAAATGTAGCTCAATTGATTCATCGTATGCCAATACAACTACACCTTTCTGCCAGTTTTGGGGATAAGGAGAGTTAGAAACTCCAGAAATAAGTTCCAAGATATTTTAACTCCTGGGCCTTATTTAAACCCCATCAGCCGACTTCCACCCATTCTAGAGAGCAAGTCGCTGGGAAGCAGTGGGCAGTTGGGCAGACTGGAGGCTGCCCGCTAAGACCAGGTCAATGGCTGGATCGGCTGGCAGTTCAATTCCATAACGGTCTTGCAATTGGGAAGGCAGGTGTGGGTTTGTGGCAGGTGTGGCCTAAGCTTTCATTGTGGGGCCCAAAGGACTACCCTGCTCCTCCTGAGCCTACAAGAGAAAAACATTGATGAACATACGAATTAGGAGCAGGAGTAGGCCACTCGGCCCTTCGAGCCTGCTCTGCCAGTCAATATGTTCATGGCTGAACTGATTACTCCACATTTCAACCTACCCCCGATAACCTCCCACCCCCCTGCTTATCAAGAATCTATCTACCACTGCCTTAAAAATATTCAAAGCCTCTGCTTCCACCGCCTTTTGAAGAAGAGAATTCCAAAGACTCACGACCCTCTGAGAGAAAAAATTTCTCCTCATCTCTGTCTTAAATGGGAGACCCCTTATTTTTAAACAGTGACCCCCTAGTTCTAGATTCTCCCACAAGGGGAAACATTCTTTCCACATCCACCCTGTCAAGGATCTTATATGTTTCAATCAAGTCGCCTCTTACTCTTCGAAATTCCAGCAGATACAAGCCTAGCCTGTCCAATATTTCCTCATAAGACAGCCCAGGTATTAGTCTAGTAAACGTTGTCTGTACCGCCTCCAACGTATTATTTAAAGTTTATCCTTTTTGGCCTCTTCTAGTTCCAATCGGCTTCACCCCCGGGTTGGCATGATGGTAAATTTACTGTAGTTTCCCACTCCGGCTGCTGAGTTAAAATTGCAGTCGGGTCCCAATGCCATCACCAGGACCTGACATGAATATATGAAAAAGGATACCACCAGCTAGCACAGGTGTCCATGTCACTTGTTCAGGTGAGCAGGTTAATATTGGGATCGGTCAGTTCCCAGCCACTCCAGGATGGATAAGTAACCTAAGTGATTTTAATTGCCCATCCACCTGTTTTCTGCTGAATGTGCAGGATTAAACTCTTACCCCTAATTTTTTATATTTATTATACTGCCTCTATCTATTTCATCGATCCATTTCCATACATTGGCAAATTGTTTTTATTCTGTAGCTTTGACAAATGGCTTTTCTACACAGGTGATGTTTATTCATATTCCCTTCATCACAAAATCTGTCGTCTTCGACCTCCACAATATTGCCCACCTCCATACCTACCTCAGCCGATCACATGTTGAAATCTTCATCCATGGCATCTCCCGGGCAGAATTTTCAATTCCTGACTGAGGTGGACTGGAAATGGGAGGACCAAAAAATTGCCATCAGAAAGCAGCATGCCGGCTTGCTGGCATGCTCCCATCTCCAGCTCATTTTGGTAGAGATAGGGTCAGCAAGGGGTCCGCAAACGGCAGGTAGCCTATTGAGACAATTAAAGGTCTAATTAAGACCAATGTGCTGAGGCCAGCTGAAAGTTTCCAGGAGGCCGCCTCCTGGTGGCATTCCAAGGAGCCAGTGCTCCAGCATCAATTTAAACCAACCCCCACTTCCCCCAAGACTGACATACCGAGATGGCCACAGCTGCAGCCACAGTCCGTGCTATGAAGGGGATCCTCCTCCACAGCAGAGGGCTGGCAGCTGTTGCCAGTTTTAGTTCAACCTTCTGCAAAAGTCTTTAGTGGGCACCATGAAAGGCCCCCTCTCCTACATTCATCCTCAACTCCCATCTCTGACAGTGGGACGGCCGACCTGTGCCAATCTAATTGCATGACAAGCGCTGTCCCTGGCCACTAATTGGCCATCTCGTAAAAAATCCTGTTGGGCATCAGGCACTGATGTGATGTGGGGCTGGGTTGCAGAAATGCACCCAACATACGGGACCCAACTCCAGAACTAAAATCCAGCCCAACTATTCAAATACTCTCCCAGACAGGCTCCCATTCTCCACTCTCTGTAAACTTCAGCTCAACCAAACCTCTGCTGTACATATCCTATTCTGCACTAAATCTTGCTCATCCACCAACCCTGTCCTCGTTAGGCTATATTGGCTTCCGATCCCACCCCCCTCCCCCACCCCCCGCAGCACCTTAAATTCAAAATTCTCATTCTCATGTTTAAATCCTTGCTTGGCCTTGCTACTTCCTATCTCTGTAATCCCACCCTCCAAACTCTCTGACTGACCTCTTGTTTATAAACCTTTCCTTTCATCTCAACATTGGTAGCCTTGCCATTATCTGCCTGGGCCCCAAGCTCTGGAATTCCCTCCCTGCCTCTTTACCTCCCCTTTCTCTAAGACATTTCTTAAAATGCACCCTGTCTCACCAAGCTTTTAGTCACCCCTCCTGATATCTCCTTCTTTGTCTCAGGGTCCTTGTTTTTATTACCCTTCTACGAAGTGCATTGGCATTTTGCTCTACGTTAAAGGCGTGAGATAAATGCAAGTTGTTGCTTTTACCTCTGTTAACGTCAAACATTGACAAATGTGCCAATATCTAACACAGCAGAGTGTAAAGGAAATTTAGCTGTGGTACAATATTGATTTAAGAGCCTAGTCAGCAGGAAAGATCATGAAACCTTCACATATCTAAAAAGAATATAAACCTTTTTAATGTTTTTATTTAAGTGTTTGCAACATACATATTCTGGATATATTTTGTACATTTGACAACTAGTGAAATTAACGCACTAATTTTCAAAGTTCTAATTACAATTTAAATTTAGTGCAAAGAATTTTTATATCATTGACGAGTAGGTTTTTAATATGGATGCAATTGTAAATTAAAATGTTTGCAGTTTACATGTCAAATTTAATGTCAATGTAATTAAATGTTTTTTGCCCCCTTAGGGCACTTACCAGTATGAAGAATCATATCAAAATCAAGGCAAAAGGATGGCTCAATTCCTGCAAACCTAACAACAACTACTTACGTTTATTTAGTGCATTTTATGTAGTAAATTATCCCAAGGCACTTAAGAGCAATATCAATAAAAACATTTTTGACACTGAGCCATAGAAGGAGATATCAGTACAGATGACAAAATGCTTGATTAAAGAGGTCGTTTTTAAGGAGCATCCTAAAAGAGGACAGAGAGATAGAGAGGTGAAGAGGTTTGGCGAGGGAATTCCAAAACTTAGGGCCAAGGCAGCTGAAGGCACGGCCGCCAGTGGTGGAGCAATTAAAATCAGGTATGCACATGAGGTCAGTTTTAGAGGAGTGCAGATATCTTGGAGGCTTGCAGGGCTTGAGGAGGCGACAGAGATAGGGAGGGAAGAAGCCAGGGAGGGATTGAAAGACAAGCATGAGGATTTTAAAACTGAGGTTTTGTCAGATGGGGAGCCAGTTAAGGTCAGCAAGCCAGGCTGATGGATCAATGGGATTGGGAGTGAGTTAAGATACGGGCAGCAGAGTTTTGGATGACTTCAAGGTCGTGCAGGGTGGAAGATGGGAGGCCAACCAAGACAGCATTGGAATAGTCGGATTGAATTTTCCAGGCCCATGGTGGTGGGTTTGGAGGTAGGGAGTGGAAAAATAGCAGGGAACAGCATCGGGATCTTTTCCAGGAACAGGCTGGGAAGCATGTCGGGGGCCGCTTGATGGAGGCGAACAGCCAATTAATATTGTTGAGGCCCCAATTAGAGGTGATTTTGCGGCCTCTCCACAATTTGCCAGTGGTGGAACGGGTGCCCACTGCGCATGGAGGCCGCCAGCTCAATAGAGTCAGCTTACCTGCTGCAGACCGGGGGGAGGCCATCGGAACTGGGACTCCATGCTGCAAAGAGGGGCTGCATTTATAAAATACTGCTATTGTAGCTGAGACCAATCCAGCAGATGGGTTTCCCCTCCAACCCGCTTGACGGTCCAGGTCCCAGTTTTTTTATCCCTGCTGTGCAGGCCAACAAAGGCGCCTCCATGTTGATATTTCTCTTAAATTGTCCACTCACTAGCGTTAGTCCATGCCTCTGTGTTCAGGAGTAGAGTTCCAACTTACTGCCCTGGAATTGCAGATCATCTATCTGTTATAGAAATCACCCAATATTCATTTCCAATGATTGTAACTTACCCACATAGAACTTGAAAATCTATCCTCTACCATATTGGCTGACTTAAAAGTAAAGGTTCAGATTTACCTTATCTATAGCATCTAACATCTTATTATACTTCTATAAGTTCCTCTCTTGCTTCTTTTCAGGGCAACAAGCTCCAGTTTCTCCAGTTTTTCCTCATAACTTGATCCTTTGAACCAAGAGATCAGCCACATGACTTGAATATTCCCTTTATGTTCTGTCAACCTAAACTAATGGAGGACACTATAAATATCAACTATGTTCCACTTCAGAAGAATAAGGTGTAAGATAAACATTGACCACTAAAATGTCCTGGGATGAATTTGAATATGATCTTGGGCTACAAATGGAATCAAAGCTTAAGAACTATTTTATACAAAGTGAAAGAATGCATCACCAAGAAGGCTTACAGCTCACTTAATCTGCAGGCCAAAACCAAATTAAGGAGTCTGACCATTTTTGAAACAGGAAATTTAAAGTCATACAAAGGAATTCCTCAGGATAGTGTCATAGGCCCAACCATCTTCAACTACTTCATTAATGATCTTCCCTCCATCATAAGGTCAGAAGTGGGGATGTTCACTGATGATGACACAGTGTTCAGTGCCATTTGCAACCCCTCAGATACTGAAGCAGTCAGTGCCCAAGACCTAGACAACATCAGACTTGGGCTGATAAATGGCAAATAACATTCGCACCACACAAGTGCCAGGCAATGACAATCTCCAATAAGAGATTATGTCCCCTTCATGTTCAATGACAGTAACATCACTGAATTTCCCCATCAACATCCTGGGGGTACCAATGACCTGAAATGGAACTGGACCAGCCACATAAATACTGTGGCTGCAAGAACAGGACAGAGGCTGGGAATTCTGCGGCAAGTAACTCACCACCTGTCTCCCCAATTCCTGTCCACCATCTACAAGGTACAATTCAGGAGTGTGATGGAATACTCCCCACTTGCCTGGATGAGTCCAGCTCCAACAACACTCAAGAAGCTCAACACCATCCAGGACAAAGCAGCCTACTTAATCGGCATCCCATCCACCACCTTCAACTTTCACTCCCTCCACCACTGACGGACAGTGGCAGTAGTGTGTACCATATGCAAGATGCTCTGCAGCAACTTGCCAACCCTCTTTCAACAGCACTTTCCAAACCTGTGACGTCTACCACCTTGAAGGACAAGGGCTGCAGATGCATGGGAACACCACTACCTGCAAGTTCCCTTCCAAGTCACACACCATCCTGACTTGGAACTATATCGCCGTTCATTCACTGTCACTGGGTCAAGATCCTGGAACTCCATTCCTAACAGCACTGTGGGTGTACCAACACCAAATGGACTGCAGCAGTTCAAGAAGACAGGTCATCACAACCTTCTCAAGGGCAATTAGGGATGGAAACAAATGTTGGCCTTGCCAGCGACACTCACTTCCCATGAATGAATATTAAAATCTGTGAAGTATATAAACATGCACAGTTTGATGATGTAGACCCTTGGAGATTGTAAGAGTGTCACAATTTATAGAGTCAGAATGGTGACACCTCTGTATGTACAATAATTTCTGTATTCAATAGTAAAATTGGGTCTTCTAGGTTCTACCATCAAGAAAATCTCAAATATCTTTAATCAAAGAATTTGTTTTGCTGTGCCCGCTGTTTGCTTCAAAGGCCTGAATGCTAATTTTGAGTATACCTGTGAAGATTTGCTGTGAACTGTGAAATTGCATGATTCTACAGTCATTAAAAAAAATCTTTGAATGCTTCCTTTCAGAATTTGATATTATTTTGTAAAAGCACATCACTAAGTTTTAATCTATTATCTTGTTCCTCAATCAGCTGTATTGAAATTCAAAATTCCAGCCCTACATGTGCAAAAGAATTGTCTGTAAGAAGCTCAGAGAAACTCCATGGATATTTTACACTTAAAGAAAGAAGAATAGGAGAAAATGAGAGACAATAGCCCCGATATTTACTCAGGGCCATGAAGGAAGCAGAGGTGGGGAAGGATTTCCAGAATAAGGGTTTACCAGACATCTTGCTGAAATTAACAGCAGGACACCTTTTAAATCTTTTCTGCAGGTTGCCCACAGGCGAGCTGCCTGTCGGGTGGGAAAGACTGTGGCACACGGCCGCAACGGGGAAGCGGAGTGGAGAGGAAAGAGGGAGAGATCTTGGGGGAGGAGGAGGAAGATTGCGATAGGGTTGAGGGAGACGGGGGTCTGATCGTGGGGTCAGTGAAGATGTTTGCTTGTCGAGCCTGGAAGAAACACCCCTGCTCTTCCTGGCCCACCTCCCAAGAGCGGATTGGTTGCCTGCCCCCGACGAACCCCCTTTCAAACTGGAAGTTGACCGGGTTTGAAATTTTTAGTACCCACCCATCCCAAATCCACCCATTCTTGGTGCTTAAAATTACGCCCAGAGAAAGGTCAGATAGTGTGAAACAAAGACCAGGAAAACCACATACAGAGAAAAACAAAAAGAAAGGGAGCAGGGAAGAATTGCAAAGAGTGTGAAAAGCAAATAGAAACAAAAGCAAAAAAATTGAGATTAATAAAAGTGAATTAGAAACAAAAGCCGAGAAATTTCTGGCATTAAACAACCTACTAACATTGTAATATGGTGAGCAGGAGGTGCGCATATTTCCAACTGGAGTCTGTAAGTGGATGTGCTGACGAAAGCAACACACATTGGGAGTACGCTACAGTCAGAAACTTTTATGTCAAAATCTCAATTTTGTTTGCTTTTGTTTCTATTTGCTTTTCACACTCTTTGCATTTCTTCCCTGCTCCCTTTCTCTTTGCTTTTCTCTGTATGTGGTTTTCCTGGTCTTTGTTTCACACTATCTGACCCTTGATGCAGGACTTGATTTTGATTTTGGTATGCTCCAGCCCATTACGTGCCACATGCTGAACTCACACAGCTACTCGAGGCAATTACGAGCAGGAAGGGCCCTCACCAGCACTTACAAGTCAATTGCTGGTTTCTCATTTCAGGCTGCTGACTAACTTCTAGAAATGATTAATGTTTTATCACACTGGAAAGTCAAGTTTGTCTACTGAGGAGATTTTGCTGGTGTTGCACTGTTGTTGGCTGCCTCAGAGAGAGTTCGGAGGAGGAGTGGGAGCAGCAAGGAAAACACCAGAGAACAGGAACAGCTGCCAGAATAGAGAGGAGGAGGGCAATGCACAGGAGGCAATATCTACAGTGGAAGCACTTTTCCGACAACTTTACTGAGGAGCAATGTCTCAGGTGCCTTCACTTCACTAAGAAGGCTACCATCGAGCTATTTCTTCTATTGCCACCATAACTCAAGCCTCAAACCAGGGTATGGACAGCACTGCCTGTGGTGAGCAAGGTCACTGTGGCCCTTAAATCTTAAGTCATGGGCTCTTTCCAGGCTGCAGTAGGTGACACCAGCAACATACCCCAGTTCGTAGTGCACTGATGTATCAGGGAGGTCGCCAAGGCTCACTACACCAGGAGGTACACGTGCATCTCCTTCCCTATGGACAGAGAGAAGCTAGGTGAGAAAATACTAGGGTTGGGATTTTATTCTTTCAGTGGAGGTTTCGACGTCCAGAAAAGGTGACGCTGAGAATCCCATTTTGCCTCTTCTCCGGAAGGCCCACCGGATCTAGTGACAATCAGAATCTTAGGTGGACAGCGGTGGGCCTTCCATATGATCAAGGACCCCTCGCCAGATGTCTCGCCATTGGAGAGCTGCCAGCCAATCAGAGGCCAGCAGCTCTTCCACTTATTTTTCCAAAAATATACTTTATTCATAAAATCTGTAAAAAATACATTACAAAACAGTTCAAACTTGACATTTTAGAAAGTGCAATAGAGATCAGATTCCTTCAACATAGAATGTTAGTTTCCTCACAACTCTTGCCATTCCATTTTACATGCAATGAACATTTGCATTACACAATAAAAACATATTTTGGTGCATACAGCCCGAGGGGTTTTACACATGTTTCAGACCCACGGAATATTATAGCAGGAGGACCTTACACAGTGGCCTTTCCCAATTGAGCCTTTGTGGTGGCTGCTACAAGCTTTAGTGCGTCCCTCAGCACGTAGTCCTGGACTTGGAATGTGCCAGTCTGCAACACTCTGTCATGGACTGTCACAACTCTTTGCAATGGAAGACCAGCAAGTTTCAGACAGACCAAAGAGTGTCTTTCACCGAGTTTAGTTTAGTTTAGTTTAGAGATACAGCACTGAAACAGGCCCTTCGGCCCACCGAGTCTGTGCCGACCATCAACCACCCATTTATACTAATCCTACACTAATTCCATATTCCTACCACATCCCCACCTGTCCCTATATTTCCCTACCACCTACCTATACTAGGGGCAATTGCTAATGGCCAATTTACCTATCAACCTGCAAGTCTTTGGCATGTGGGAGGAAACCGGAGCACCCGGAGGAAACCCACGCAGACACAGGGAGAACTTGCAAACTCCACACAGGCAGTACCCAGAGTTGATGGTCCTCCAGAAGCAGTTGATGTTTATCTCGGTGTGAGACCCTGAGAACAGCCTGTAGAGCACAGAGTCCTGTGATACAGAGCTGCTCGGGATGAACCGTGACAAAAGCTACTGCATCTCTTTCCACATTTGCTTTGCAAAGGCACATTCCACCTCGAGGGCAGCATGTGGAGGCAGTGAGATTCAGGGCGTGCAGAAAGGATCTGACGGGGAGGGCCCTTCTCACCACCAGTCAAGCTATGTCTTGGTGCTTGTTTGAAAGTTCTGGCAATGAAGCATTCCGCCAAATGACATTGACAGTCTGCTCAGGGAACCATCTAACAGGATCCTCCATCTCCTTTTCCTGCAGGGCCTTGAGGACATTCCGTGCAGACCACTGCCTGATGGATTGGTGGTCAAAGGTGTTTTTCTGCACAAACTTTTCCATGAAAGATAGGTGGCAAGGCACGGTCCAACTGAATGGAGCATTCCGCTGCAATGTGGCCAGACCATCTGATGCAACACGGGGACTAGCAGCTCTTCCACTGAACAGCGTCACCACAGAGGCAGTGGTTGCTGCCAGAGGAGCACCTACCGGAGGCCCAGGGGCGTCACTGGACCCAGGCCACAGCTAGGTCAGGGAGGGTGGGGTCTCGCGGGGTGGGGGTGGGGGTCATGGGGGATGGGGCTGTAGGGGGGTCGGCAGCAAGGGAAGGGGGGGTGATTCTCAGCAGGCCTCTCCTTTCTCAATGCCGGGTCCCTCGTTCAGGGACGAAGTGCGTTTTAATGAGGAATCCCCTGCACTCCTGGAGCCGGGAAGCAGTCTGCACGTTTTTTCATGCCGTGCTTCCCGTGCAGCGACAGAGCCGCCTGCTGCAGAGGTAATTGCAACAGTGGTGGGATGAGGCCCTAATTGGGGGTTAATTGCCCAGTTAAGAGCGTCAATTGGTGGCGGGGCAGGAAGGCCATTCAGAGGCCTTCCCGCCCAGGACTAAATTTTGGCATATGCAGGATGGTGGTGGGAACACCACCACCCACCCACCCCGACCCCCGTCACCATCCAACCCAATTTTATGCCCCCCTCCCCTCCAAATCCACTGTGGGAAAGAGCATAAAATTTCTCCCTAGGCTTCACCCACATGGAATGCTTCCCCATGGTCCAAGGTGCGATAGATTATACTGACATTGCCTTTTGTGTGCCCCATCACCAGCCTGGCATCTTTATTAATTGAAAGGAATTCCACTCCCTCAACATACAGTAACCACGCAGGTAGCATGTTATGTCAGTCTGTATCCTAGACACAGTCATGACTCTTTCATCATTGCTGGATCTGGTGCTAGAAAATGAGTTGGGCCAAGTGGACCAAGTGCCTGTAGGAGAGCACTTGAATAACTGTGATCATCCTATGATAATCCTATCCTTTAAACTCATAATACAGAAAAGCAAGGAATGATATAAGGTAGAACAGGTAGATTGGAAGAGAGCTAATTTCAATGTGATGAGAAGGGATCTAGCCAGGATAACAGGGAACCAAAGACTGACAGGAAAAACTATAATGGAACAATGGGTTATATTTAAGGAAGAGATGCTTCAAGAACAGGCTAGGTACATTCCAACATGGGTGAAAGGTAGGGGAAACTAAAAACATCCTTGGATGATGAGGGAGATAGACAAGATGATGAAACAAAAAAAACAGGGCATATGGTGCATGTCAGGTGAATTCTTCAAGTGAGAACCAGGCCAAATACAATAAGTTGAGAGGGAAGGCGAAGTGGGAAATAAGACTGGCAAACAGAGAATATGAGAATAGAATGGCAATCAACATAAAAGGGAACTCAAGGATCACTACTGGCATATAAATAGTAAGCGGGTAATAAGAGGTGAAGTGGGAAATATTAGGAACATAGAACAAGGCCAGAATACTTAATGAGTACTCTGTATCAGTGTTCACTAAGGAAGAGGAACTATATCACCATTCCTTCACCGTCGCTGGGTCAAAATCCTGGAACTCCCTTCCTAACAGCACTGTGGGTGTACCTACTCCGCATGGACTGCAGTGGTTCAAGAAGGCAGTTCACCACCACCTTCTCAAGGGCAATTAGGGATGGGCAATAAATGCTGGCCGAGTATTGCCCACATCCTATGAATGAATAAAAAAAGAGGAATCTGACAAAATATCAGTGGAAGCAGAGAGAGCAGAGGCAATGGATAGGATAAAAAGTGAGAAGGAGGAAGTACTGGAAAGGCTGGCTATGCTTACGGTAGATAAGTCACCTGCTCCGGATGGCTTGCATCCCAGGTTGCTAAAGGAAGTGGGGTGGAGATAGCGGAAGGGCTTTCCATAATCTTCCAGTCTTCCCTGGATGTGGAGGAGGTGGCAGAGGATTTGAGAGTGGCAAATGTGACACTGGCCCCGGTGACCCCGCCTCACTTACCTGAAGTCCAGGTTCCAGCACTAGGCCTGAGTCCAAGGCCTCTGCAGTACCAGCAGTGGTCACTGCTCCCTGTGGCACTGCCAATACTGCTGAGCTATTGGCCCTGTGATTGGCCAGCACAGGGCCAGCAGCTCTTCCAGGCAGGATCCCCGCATTTAAAGGGACAGAGATCCTGGTGTGGGACACTTAGGCTTACAAATAATGGAGGATTGCTCCGGGGAGGCATAAAAGAGCCAAGGCGGGATTCCCTCCCCCACCCCCCGCCTTTTGGCCTGGTGCTGGGAGCCCCACCTCCTCCACAAAATGCAGCCCAAAATTTGCCATTGATACCAAACTTGGAGGAGTGGCAAACAGTGAGGATGATTCGAACTGCCTGCAATAGGACATAGATAGGCTGGCAGAATGGGCAGACAAGTGGCAGGTGAAATTTAATGCAGACAAGTGTGAGGTAATTCATTTTGGCAGAGAGGATAGGGGAGGTGATGGGGTGGCGTAGTGGTAATGTCACTGAACTGGTAATCCAGAGACCCAGGTTAATGCCATGGGACACAAGTTCAAATCCCACCATGGCAGCTGGTAGAATTTAAATTCAATTAATAAATTAAATTAATTAATAAAAATCTGGAATTGAAAGCTAATCTGAGTAATGGTGCCATGAAACTATCATTGTTGTCATAAAAACCCATCTGGTTCACCAATGTCCTTTCGGGAAGGAAATCTGCCGTCCTTGCCTGGTCTGGCCTACATATGACTCCAGACCCACAGCAATGTGGTTGACTCTTAACTGCCCTCTGAAATGGCCTAGCAAGCTACTCAGTTGTCAAGGGCAATTAGGGATGGCAACAAATGCTGGCCTTGCCAGCGACACCCACAACCCATGAAAAGAATAAAGAAAAATATAGATTTAATAGCACAGTTCTAAAGAGTGTGCAGGATCAGAGGGACCTGGAGGTGCTTGTGCATCGATCTTTGAAGGTGGCAGGACATACTGAGAGAGCGGTTAGTAAAGCATATGGAAACTTGGACTTCATTAATAGAAGCATTGAGTACAAAAGCAAGGAAGTTATGCTGAACCTTTATAATGTTCTGGTTAGGCCCCAACTGGAGTATTGCATCCAGTTCTGGTCACCACACTTCAGGAAGGATGTGAGGGTCCTTGACTGGATGCAGAGGAGATTTACCAGATGGGGATTTTAGTTACAAGGTTAGTTTGGAAAAGCTGGGGTGGTTCTCCCCAGAACAAAGGAGATTGAGGGGAGATTTGATAGAGGTGTACAAGATTATGACAGACTTGGATAAGTTAGACAAGGAAAAATTTCTCCCATTAACTGATTGTACAAGGACTAAGGGCACAGATGGAAGGTTTTGGGCAAGAGATGCAGGGGGAATGTGAGGAAGAACTTTTTACACAGCGAGTGGTAATGACCTGGAACTCGCTGCCCATGAGGGTGATGGAAGTACCAACGATCAATTATTTCAAAAGGAAACTTGATAGCCACTTGAAGAAAATAAACTTGTGTGATTAGGGGGATCGAGTGGGGGAGTGGGGCTGAATGAATTGCTTTAAGGAGAGCTGGCATGGACACGATGGGCCAAATGGCCTCCTTCTCTGCCGTAAATGACACCATGACTCTATACCCCAATCTCCTGGCATGTTTATTCCAACCAAGCTGACGCCTACAATGAGGGCTACCCCCAGAAGCATCATCGAGCAAACACAAAAGAATAGTAATTGCCAGCATTCAGAATCTTAAGAAGCAGGAAATCAATCTCTTGATCCACATAAGAAATAAAGTTTTAACCAATATGGATCTGCTGAGTGGAAAATTTAGAAACAGACTGCAAAAGTCATCAAACGAGGTGTGTTTTATGAATGTAGTGGTGAATTTGATTCTGCTAAAGATACTGGCCATATCTAGCAATATCCACTTCTGTGCAACTCAATACGTGTATCTGAAAGCAAGCTTCAGAGAGGCTCACCAAGAGGGCAAAGCAATATGATGATAGCAGTTCAACTCATGGGCATAATATTAAACCTACCCCGCCCAGCAGGGAATGGACAAGATTGGATCAGGCACCCATTTTACACTCCACCCATTTTTACTTTCCATTCTATTAGCTTGTCAGTGTTTCACCAGTCAAATCAGTTTTTTGCAGAGGCATTGTCAATAAAATTATAGATCAGCTGGAAGATAGGAGGAGGTTGTTAGAACTAATCTTATAGCAGAAATGTTTCATGGTGAGCTGCATTTTTGAGAGTCACAAATACAATTGTATTAATGTTGTGTTCACTCCAAAGAGATTTATAAAATGTCAAACCAGCTGCCAAAATGTAGCTTCTAATAACTTAATTTTTCTCAAAGGGCCTGTCTGTGGCATGTCCAGCTGCTGTTTTATGTGAAAGTTTATTGTTGCAACCACTTTCTTGCGACAAAGTGGATGTTCTCTGGTGTGAATCTTTTAACCAGTTTTATGTGAGCATTACTGTCACTGCACTTGTGAAATCATTAGGATTTGAAAATAAAATAGGGTATTGGTTGGAGCAGTGACAAGTTACACTGAGATGCCCATGTTTAAGATTTAACTAACGTGTATTACTATAATGTGTGATGTGCACTATTGATTTGTCAGCATGTTGCAGTGCCTGGGTATTGTTTTGTAAATTAGAAAGTTATTTTCAGTTTGCCTTCAGTGCTCTTAGTGACAGTCCTTTTGTTATCCTGCAGTACCCGTGGACAAAGCCTGCACTACCATATTACATCAGTCAATATTCAGGAAGAAATGTGACAAATGACACAAATAAGCAATAAGAGTTCAATAGACTGCAAATTCAAGATTGGAAGCAGAAAGGATAATCTGACAGCTCCACATTCAAGTAGAAATTTGATGGCGCCACATCCGTTTATTGGATGCTAAATGAGTGTCTAAGTCTCCAATATGGTGAGCAGGAATCACACACTCATTATGTTGCCTGCTATATTGGTGCTGGCAAAATAAATTGGTGCCAGGGCCCATGCTTGAAATGGAGTTAGGCCTTTTATATGTGCAAATAAGTTGCTTAAAGCCTATTGGATGTCCCCTGTTGCAGTGAATATTGCCAACGCCAGGCCAACTTCCTTCAGGAAAATCAAGGCCGAGATATTACGCTGGCAATGGGGGTCTCGACGTGCAGGAAAAGCGATGTCTACAACTCTGCATCGCCTCTTCCCCAGAAGGCCAAGCAATCCTAGTGCCAATCAGGCACTTAAGTGGACAGCGGTGGGCCTTCCAGGGGATCAAGGACCCCAGTGACAGATGTCCCGCCCATGGAAAGCTGCCAGTCAAATAGAGGCCGGCAATTCTTCCACTGAACCACGCCACTGTAGAGGCGGTGGCTGCTGCAAGAGGAGCACCTACCGGAGGCCCAGGAGTGTCGTTGGACCTAGGCCAGGGGTGGGTTCATAGGTCAGGGTGGGAGGGGTCGCAGGGGAGGGAGTTGTAAGGGGGTCGGTAGCAACGGCAGGCGGTGTGGTCCTCAGGGGGTCTCCCCCTACTTCCTGATGACATGTTCCTCGTTCAGGCACTAGGTGTCTTTTAACAAGGGTAACCCCTCTCGGAGCCGGAAAGCATCCCGTGCGGAAACAGGGTGGCATGCCGCATGGCTAATTGCAACAGTGGTGGGTTGAGGCCCTTAATTGGGGATTAATTGCCCACCTAAGGGCCTCAATCGGCGGCGGGAAGGTCATTCACAAGCCTTCTCGTCCCAGCCTAAATTTTGGCGGAGGTGGGAAGGTGGCTGGGTCCTCCCTCGCCACCATCTCATCTGATTCTATGCTCTCCCTGCCTCCAAACCCATGTGGGAGAGCATAAATACCCCCCAAGTGTACAAATGGTTCTGCTCTTTAATTTAGAATGTTATCCCTTAAAATCCCTTTGCATAATCCCTAAACTCCTATCTGTGTCATTGGTTCCCATATGAATGATGACATCTGACTGTTTACTCTTCTATTCCAGAACCTTTTGTATGCTCTCTTCTTATTCTTTCCTGTACACCTCATTAAATAAATCTACTCTGAATAAGGGTTGGCTCTGTTAATGAATAATGCTATCTGCCTTGCAGTAAGCACAGACAAACAATGCCTTGGATTCAGACTCATCTCTATACAGTAACCAAGTAATAGCTACCCTCTATATTGTGCTTCTGTTCCACCACTCTCAGTTTGAAAGCTCTCCCATTGATTTTTGTATCTACCATTTTCTCTCTTTGGGCTTTGGGTCTGGAATCTCCGTGACTCCCTTATTGATTGCAACAAACCACTTTTGATCTCGTATTATTAATACATTCTCCATGCTCTGTGAATCTTCCTGTGCTAATTACTCACTGGAGGACCAATTAGCTGTTATCTTGTGCTGGTTTTCTGGTGTCTGTGATGCAGTTGTGCTCTGTAGCACAATGTTTACCACAAATACAAAAGTGAAGTACTGTGGATACTGGAAATCTGAAACAAAAACAGAAAATGCTGAATCTGTGGAGAGAAAAGCAGAGTTAACGTTTCAGGTCTGTGACCTTGAGTCAGAACCGTCAAAAGTTAGAAATGTAATAGGTTTGAGCAAGTGAAAGGGGGGAGGGGGAAGAAGAACAAAAGGGAAGATCTGGGATAGGGTGGAGGGCAGGACAGATTAAATGGCAAAAGGTTTCATAGTGCAAAGCCAAAGGGAGTGGTGATGGGACAAGTAAAGAAACAAAAGGTGTGTCTGGATTAGGTGTAAATGGCAGGATAGCAGCTGTCCAATCCCAAAGTAAAGGGAAATAGAAACAAACAAGAGGGGAAAAAATGAACCAGCAAAAAAAAAGAGAAAAGAAAACAAAATGGGGGCAGAGGTTATGACGTAAAATTATTGAACCCAATGTTGAGTCCAGAAGCCTGTAAAGTGCCCAGTCGAAATACAAGGTACTGTTCCTTGAGCTTGCATTGAGCTTCATTTGAACACTGTAGCGGGCCAAGGACAGAAAGGTCAGAGTGGGAGCAAGGTGGAGAATTATATTTACCATGCAGACTCCAGAGCACAATTGCATCACACACCACACTAGAAAACCAGCACAGGAAAACAGCTAATTAGACCTCTATTGAGTAATTACCACAGGAAGATCCACAGAGCATGAAGAAGATATTAATACTACTAGATCAAAAGTGCTTTGTTGCAATCAATAAGAAGGCTGCAGCATTTGCTTCCTGCTGCGACAGGCCTGCTGAAAGTGACCCTTTCTCTTGCACCAGAAACATTCAGCTTCCTGGGCTGGGCAATTTTCCACCAATGCCGCTCCCGGCCACACCTACTGCAATTCAGTGTTGCAGCCTTTAGGTGTCTTCCTCGCCTCTCAGGCTTTCTGGTGCCATTTCTAAATCTACCTCCCGCACCAAACACACTGAAAATAAGATTGCAGCTACTGTCTTTCAGATGAAATGTTGAACTGAGGCCCGATTTGGATGGATGCAAAAGATGCCACAGCACTATTCAAAGAAGAACAGGGAGGTCCCCCAACATTGTGGCCCACATTCTTTCCTCAAGTTAAACTTCCAAACATAGATCAACTAGTTATTTACCTCATTTTTTGTTTGTTGCACCTTGCTGTGTAAAAATTAGCTGCCATGTTAACTTATATGAATCTATCCAACTATACTCCTTGGTTGTGAAGTACTTTGAGAAGTCCTCAGAACATGAAAGACAGTACAAAAGTATAATTTTTTTTATTATATTACTTAATTGGCCTGAGGCTTAATCAACAATAATATGTAATAGAGGAGACACAAGCAAAGATTGTGATGTAAATAAATTTATTGCACTTTTGAATGAATGAAACTTGTGCCAACTATATGTATTTCATGAGAACAGAAAGTGTTGGGAGGACTCAGCACGTCAGGCAGCATCTGTTTGGAGAGAAACAGAGTTAATGTTTCAGGTCTGTGACCCTTCATCACAGCTGGAAAATGTTAGAAATGTAATAGCCTTTGAGCAAGTGAAAGAGGAGAGAGGGGAAGAAGAACAAGAGGGAAGGTCTGTGATAGGACAGAGAGGGAAAGATTAATTATAAATAAAAACAAGAAATGCTGGAATCACTCAGCAGGTCTGGCAGCATCTGTGGAAAGAGAAGCAGAGTTAACGTTTCGGGTCAGTGACCCTTCTTCGGAACTAGCAAATATTAGAAATGTCTCCATCTCTGGGGATAGGTTGTCTACTAATATCCATTATAAGCCCACCAACTCCCACGGCTACCTCGACTACACTTCTTCACACCCTACCTCCTGTAAGGACTCCATTCCATTCTCCCAGTTTCTCCTTCTCCAACGCATCTGCTCTGATGATGCTACCTTCCATGACGGTGCTTCTGCTATGACCTCCTTTTTCCTCAACCGAGGATTCCCCCCCACTGTTGTTGACAGGGCCCTCAACCGTGTCCGGCCCATTTCCCGCACCTCTACCCTCACCCCTTCCCCTCCCTCCCAGAACCATGACAGGGTTCCTCTTGTCCTCACTTTCCACCCCATCAGCCTCCATATCCAAAAGATCATCCTCCGCCATTTCCGCCACCTCCAGTGTGATGCCACTACCAAACGTATTTTCCTCTCCCTTCCCCTGTCAGCATTCCGAAGGGATCGTTCCCTCCGTGACACCCTAGTCCACTCTTCCATTACCCTCACCACCTCATCCCCGTCCCATGGCACCTTACCCTGCAATCACAAGAGGTGTAATACCTGCCTATTTACCTCCTCCTTCCTCACTAGCCCAGGCCCCAAACACTCCTTTCAGGTGAAGCAGCGATTTACTTGTACTTCTTTCAATGTAGTATATTGTATTCGCTGCTCACAATATGGTCTCCTCTACATTGGGGAGACCAAACGCAGACTGGGTGACCGCTTTGCGGAACACCTCCGCTCAGTCCGCAAGCAGGACCCTGAGCTTCCGGTTGCTTGCCATTTCAACACTCCCCCCTGCTCTCATGCTCACATTTCTGTCCTGGGATTGCTGCAGTGTTCCAGTGAACATCAACGCAAGCTCGAGGAACAGCATCTCATTTACCGATTAGGCACACTACAGCCTGCCGGACTGAACATTGAGTTCAATCATTTCAGAGCATGACGGACCCCCCATTTTACTTTTATTTTTAATTTTTTTTCTCTTTTTTTTTTCTTTTTTACATTTTTTACAATCTTTTTTTTGTGTTTACTTCATTTCATCTTAGTTTGTTCAGTTTGTTTACCCACTGTTTTTTTTTTCATGTTTGTACTTGCTGCTGTTCAATCTTCAGTCCGTTAACACCCTATCTGTACTAATGCTTTGTCTTTCAACATACCATTAACATATTGTTTGCCTTTGCTCCATAACCTTTTGGTCAGCTATGTGGCCTTGTCCAATCTACACCTTCTCCTTTGTTATCTCTTGCCCCACCCCCGCCTCACTTGCTTGCAACTTTTGACATTTCTAATATTTGCTAGTTCCGAAGAAGGGTCACTGACCCGAAACGTTAACTCTGCTTCTCTTTCCACAGATGCTGCCAGACCTGCTGAGTGGTTCCAGCATTTCTTGTTTTTATTTCAGATTTCCAGCATCTGCAGCATTTTGCTTTTATTTTAGGGAAAGATTAATGACAGATGTCATGGAACAGAATGCAAATGGAGTGCTAAATAGTTGTAGTGAAAAACAAAGCATGAGTCCAGAGAGAGTGCTAATGGCAGAATAATAAGTCATCAAATTGAGCTCAGCCCTGGGAAGAGGTTATTTACTTGTAAGTAGCATTTTGTTTTAATCATGTATAGTTAGTCCGAACTACAATATCATTGTATATTCTACATATATTTTTATCTTTGGAAAAAAGGGGGACATTGTGGGAGAAACTTAAGAGCGGACCACCTTAAAAAGCTGTAAGTGAAGGTCACCAGAGGAAGTGATGTCGTGTCACACATGACCAGCGAATTGTGGGCATAGCCCAATAGAGTGAGATGTGTGTAGATGTGGCTTGTGCAGTAACTGTTTAGATATATATGTTCTAGTTTAAAGTATAATAAAAACCCACATTTAGTTTGGATATTACTTGTAGTCCTGTTAATCTTACAATAGTTCACACACCAAAGGAACAACTAATATTACAAGCACCCCCACCCACTCCCCACAACTTCTCTGACAATAGAATTGCCTCAATAATATACTGAAGTGTCAGCCCAGATTATGTATTCAAGTCCTGCATTGGGGTTTACCTCCATAACCTTCTAGCTCATAGGCACAACTAGGGAGAAAGTGATGTCGAGGTAATGTTACTGAACTAGAATCTGGAGACCCAGGCTAATGCTTGTGGATATGGGATCAAATCCCACCGTGGCTGCTGGTGGTATATAAATTCAATTACTTAATAAATTCAATGAATAAAAAAATTGGAATTGAAAGCTAGTCTCAGTAATGGTGCCACGAAACTATCATTGATTGTCATAAAGACCCATCTGGTTCACTAATATCCTTTAGGGTAGGAAATCTGCCATCCTTATCTGGTCTGGCCTACATGTGACTCCTGGTTGACTCTTAACTGCCCTCTGTAATGGTCTAGCAAGCCACTCAGTTATCAAGGGCAATTAAGGATGGGCAACAAATGCTGGCCTTGCCAGTGACACCTTCATCCCATGAAAGAATGAAAAAAACAAATGCTACCAATGGACTTAAACTAAAACCTTTCATTTAGCGGTAATAGTTACTAGTCTAACAAAATAGATATGCTTAAGTTACCCTATTGTTGTAAAGCAAAAGTTTGCATCACATTTCTTATTGATGCTAGGTTGTTTGATGATTGAGTATGGTTGACCTGTACCAATGTTTCCTCTAAGCTGTGTGCGTGCGAGGCAGTACTGGAACCTGGAAGGTACCATGCAGGCCACTCACAAGTTGTCCCCTTTCAAACATAGCACATGCATGGCTACACAGAACAATTTAAAGCACTGCACATTGAAATGAACAGGCTGTGCACAAAAAAAAAATTAGAGAGGACATTGCCTGGTACCATGGTACAGTATTATTGGCCTCAGCATGAAGTATCTCCTGGACTGAAATAGGTGACAATCAGATTATGCCAAAGCTTCCAATGGTCTCACCATTAACATCTGAGTGGAAAATAGCAGGTGCCAAAAGTAAATTTCAATATTGCCATACTGCTACTGAATTTCTCAAATTCGTTGTCCCTTATCTGGATTTATAACTGGCACATCTGCAATTCTTTTAAATATGTGGAAACTGCAATGTGGCCTCTCCTCCCTCTTCCTTGGATAACAAACTTAATTGCTGTTTTTCTGATAATATTGGCAAGACATTTGTGAGATGACATTGCAAACTTGTAACGTCTATCACTAACAGGCAAATCTCTTTCCATGCAGCTGATTGTCACTCCACTGTTGGAAAACTTTCTGGCAAGCAGGATTTCATGTTACTGTCCTTTTGATCAGTACAGAAAAGTAACAGGAGTAGACTCTTTATCAGGGGTTGACAACATGTTCATAGTGGCAGGAGGCAGAGGGTGATGGTCGAGGGTTGTTTTTGTGATTGGAAGCCTGTGACCAGTGGTGTACCTCACGGATCAGTGCTGGGACCCTTGCCCTTTGTAGTGAACATTAATGATTTAGACATGCATATAGGAGGTATGGTCAGTAAGTTCGCAGATGACATGAAAATTGGTGGTGTCGTAAATAGTGAGGAGGAAAGCCTTAGATTACAGGACGATATAGATGGGCTGGTAAGATGGGCAGAGCAGTGGCAAATGGAATTTAATCCTGAGAAATGTGAGGTAATGCATTTTGGGAGGACTAACAGGGAAAGGGAATATACAATGGATGGTAGGTCCCTAGGAAGTACAGAGGGTCAGAGGGACCTTGGTGTACTTGTCCATAGATCACTGAAGGCAGCAGCACAGGTAGCTAAGGTGGTTAGGAAGGCATATGGGATACTTGCCTTTATTAGCCGAGGCATAGAATATAAGAGCAGGGAGGTTATGATGGAGCTGTACAAAACGTTAGTTGTACAGCTGGAGTATTGTGTACAGTTCTGGTCACCACACTATAGGAAGGATGTGATTGTACTGGAGAGGGTGCAGAGGAGATTCACCAGGATGTTGCCTGGACTGGAACATTTCAGCTATGAAGAGAGACTGGTTAGGCTAGGGTTGTTTTCCTTAGAGCAGAGAAAGCTGAGGGAGGACCTGATTGAGATATACAAAATTCTGAGGGGCATAGATAGGGTAGATAGGAGGAAACTTTTTCCCTTAGCGGAGAGGTCAATAACCAGGGGGCATAGATTTAAGGTAAGGGGCAGGAGGTTCAGAGGGGATTTGAGGAAAAAAAATTTCACCCAGAGGGTGGTTGGAATCTGGAACACACTGCTGGAAGGTGTGGTAGAGGCAGGAACCCTCACAACATTCAAGAAGTATTTAGATGAGCACTTGAAATGCTATAGCATACAAGGCTATGAGCCAAGTGCTGGAAAATATGACCAGAATAGATAGGGTTGATGGCCGGCATGGGCATGGTGGGCCGAAGGGCCTGTTTCGTGCTGAATAACTTATGACTGTTTGACAGACACCAGTGTCCGTGGTAAAATTTTTGAGGTCCATGACGGGTAATTTCAGGGATGAGAAATTTCCCAATGGTTTCTGATTAATACTAAGATAAATTTTTAATGCCTTTATCTTTCCGAAATTGTCTCTTTGGCCCCCTTTGTAAGACAAAAATTGCAATGTGGCCTCATGCATTTTAAAATAACTTAGCAGCTAGGTTTTTTTTAAAACACAAGCTTAAAGGCTTGTGTTATGTAAACTCATTTTACAATGGCAAAAATAACTTAGGGAATGTCTTGATTTCTATGCAGTGGCACACATTACTTTCACTTAGGACACAAGCTCAGTGACATGTTGAAAGTTGCTGGACTTTTACTTCTATATAAATGTTGCAATTCCGCTGCTTTGCCATTTAGAATCACATTGTTCTGGAACTTGTACAGCAGAGAAAACAGGCAGGAAAATCCAAAGAATCTCCAGAAGTCAGCACTGTAAGTTCCTCATGAATGCAAGAGTATGGTGTAATGGGGCTGAGTGATATTGGCAAAAACAGGATGCTACTGACTCATATACAATAGTTAGTAAATACAAGGTAATGGATAGCTTTAATAACCCTTAATCTATGATTCCTTAACAAACTCTATGCTGTACATCGTCAAGGTAAACCACACAGCTGGGAACACTGGCTACCACGTGGTTCATTAATCTCTGAAAAGTAGCTAGGGCATTTTTAGCCCGAATGGAATCACTCAGCATTGGAAAAGACTGTCTGGATTGACAAAAGCTGATTTTTCTTCAGCTCAGATGTCAAATGAACCTGCTAGTATCCCTTTACCAAATCTATTTTTGTAAGAAGTGTGGCACTGCCAACTCTGTCACAACAGTCTTCCAAGTGAGGAATTGGGCAGGAGCCTGCCTTTGTAACTGCATTAACCTTTCTGTAATCTATGCAGAATCTAGTTGAACCATCAGGTTTAGGCACTAACAGCACTGGGAAACTCCAGCTGCTTTGACTGGATTCAATTAGCTGGTTTTCCAACATATATTGGATTTCTGCTTTCACCTGGGCCCGTTTCTCTGGACTTAAGCGATAAGGATATTGTTTTATAGGAAAGAATTCCTCTACATCCACATCATGTGTGGCTAAGGTTGTACATCCTGTCTTGTCTCTACAGATTTCTTTAAATGCAGTGGGTTGCCCTGTTGGGTCTTCTCCTTGTTCTGCATCTAAATATGAAAGCATAGTGTCCAATCTCCCTAACTCTTCAGTATTAGCTAACCGGATAGTAGGAGGCTCAATTTGAGAATTGTCTTGGCCTCCTTCTGCCTCATCCTCACTATCACTTTCATCCTTCACTGCCCCTACAACCTGACATACGTGTGCTTGCTCATCCTCCTCCTGGCAATGATATTGTTTCAACATATTGATATGACACAGTCGATTCTTTTTCTGGCGATCTGGGGTGTCAATCAAATAATTTATTTTACTAGTTCTTTTGACCACTTTATATGGACCACTGAAATGTGCTTTCATCGGTTCATCCTGTAAAAGCAGTTCTATTTAACACCCTATCCCCTTGTTGAAATGTTCTGGTCTTGGCATGCTTGTCTACCCATTTCTTCATGGTTGTTTGGGGAGCTTTCAGGTGTTCCTGAGCCACTTTGCAAGACCTTGTGGGCCACTCCCGGAACACGGATACATAAGCTAACATAGAAGATTCGTCCCTCTGTTCGAAAAAACTTTCTTTAATTAGTTTTAGAGGACCTCTTATCTCAATGCCAGAAACTAATTCAAAAGGACTAAAACTGGTAGACTCAATAGGTGAATCCCGAGTGGCAAACAAAAGAAATTCTAGCCCTTTATCCCACTCATGGGGCTGAATCTGACTGGCCACTCAATGCCGTGGGTCTTGGTGCAGGGGCCAGTAAAATCCTGTGGGGAGAGGTACGCCTCGACCCATAATGTCGAGAAGGACCTGCTGCAAATTACCAGTGGCAGGAGGACCTTAGTGCGGTGCCCCGCCGCATGGCGGTGGCACCCCAATTACAATATGTTGTACGGTACTTACCTCTGCAGATTATGCAGCCCGCCACCTCTCCATTGACACTTCCTAATTTTTCACTGAACGGGCGGCCGTCACGTGCCTTCCCGTTCACGATTTGAAAAGCTGGCGGGTCCACAGAGGCAGAAGGTTTCGCGGCAGAAGGTAAGTTCCTATTCAGGGGTCTCACTCTGCATTCTTAAAGGAAGGGGGGAATTTCATGGGTCCCATTCTGCATACTGGAAGGAAGGAGGGAGGGGGGTATTACAGAGGTCTCACTCTGCATTCTTAAAGGGAGGAGGTCTGGGATTACTGGAGGGAAAGCTCTGCTAGCATGAAGGGCGGCACTGTGTACCCTCCCTCCATTAACAGTTACCAAAACCCTCTGTGTTTGTTTGTGTTTGTGAAGGAGCAACGGCACACTGTGTGTGGGGAGGGTGCCAGAAAGGGTAGGAGCATTAAGGTTAAATGGATGGTGGGGCAATCAATTCAGCTGGTAAGATTTTGATGTGGTCATGCTGTGCCACTCTGAGTATTGGCCAAGATGGGCAATGCCATGGCATGCCACATAGTTGATCCAGGAAAGCAGCTGATATACCCATCAACACCAATACATGAAGGGTTCAACTTTATTTCTCACATGGAAATAGGTATGGCTCATCCTACATTGTGTGATCCAATGCTCCAGAGGATCTGTATGCGCCAGAGGCAATATCAACAGGCAGGTGCGATCGACGTAGATGCCCCCGGTTGTAAGCAGCAGCCCCCAAGGGGAGCTCGCCACTATGATTGCCGTGCATCTACAGGCCCCACATGACATGCCACTGGATGTCACAGCACCAGTGTCAGAGGCGAATGCACATGTAGAGAGGGTGGTGACACGTCTAAGTGCCCTGCTCAAGGACGACCTGCAGCCCATAGGCTCCGGTGGACATCCCATGCCTTTGTTCCTCATAGTGGCAGCGGTTCTCAAGTCTGACGCCTCTGTAGCTTTTTAGAGGCCCGTCAGAGACCTTTGTGGGGTCACACTGTCAGCAGTGCACTGCTGCATCAGGGAGGTCACCAATGAGTATGTCCACTTCAGGACAGACTCTGACAGCCAGGCCCAGAGGACCAGTGGTTCTGGCACCATTGCCAGAGAACCATAAGTTGTAATGTTCAGAGCCTGCACTCATGTGGCCATCAGGCCTCCCGCCAAGCTACCACCTGCAAACGTCACCTATAAAGGAGCCCTCTCAATCTAGATGAAGCTGGTATGTGATCACCACAGATACTTGCTGCGAATGTGTGACCGCTTCTCAGGCAGCTGCCATGACACCTGGGTCTTGCTCCAGTCCCAGTTACCACCGCTGTTCACTGAAATGGCTCAGATGGAGGGGTGGCTTCTTGGAGATAAGGGCTAATCTTTGCAGACATGGCTCCCAACACCGGTGAGAGACCCCAGCACTGCTGCAGAGGAGAGATACAACGCCAGTCATTGAGCTACATGAGCCAGCATTGAGCAGGAGATCGGCATGCTGAAAGAGCGCCTCCAATGCCTGTATGCTGTGCCTGTGCTACGGGCCAAAAAGGCCAGCTCCTTTGTTTGCTGCTCTGCACAACTATGCACCCAATAGGGGCCAGGTCTGGCATAATGAGGAGAGACGTCAACAGGATTCCTCCTCGGACTATGAGGACACTAAGGACCTACAACATGAAAGACGCATGGGAGGGCAGATGGCACCCAGGCTCTGCACGCAGGGCTAGCACTGAGTTAGAGATGTACGGCAGTGGCTTATCAGAAAAAGGCTGTCTGCACCATCGGAACCAACATGAGCTCTGCAAGCCACACATCACACTCACTCACCTGCTGTGCACCAGTCCACATCTGCAGCCTTGTGTAAACCATTAGAGGCAGCAGCTGACTTAGCCAATGTACATGTCACTGAGTCCGTGGAGACGCTCATGAGTAATGGTGGCATGGCGATGATGTTATTGCATACGTTGGCTCCCCTGGGTGAAATTTGTTTTCCTCAAATCCCCCCTAAACTTCCTTCCCCTTACCCTAAATCTATTCCCCCTGGTTCTTGACCCCTCCGCTAAGGCAAAAAGTTTCTTCCTATCTAACCTATCAATGCCTCTCATAACCTTGTTCCCCCTCAGCCTTCTCTGCTCCAAGGAAAACAATCCTAGCCTTTTCAGTCTCTCTTCATAGCGGAAATGCTCCAGCCCAGGCAACATCCTGGTGAATCTCCTCTGCACCAAGGCTTGAACCAAGGCTGTAATGAGGAGGAGCTGAGCGGAACCCAAACTGAGCATCACTGAGCAGGTTATTGCTAAGCAAGTGCTGCTTGATGGCACTGTTGATGACACCTTCCATCACTTTACTGATGATTGAGAGTAGACTGATGGGGCGGTAATTGGCTGGGTTGGACTTGTCCTGCTTTTTGTGTAGAGGACATACCTGGGCAATTTTCCACATTGCTGGGGAGATACCAGTGTTGTAGCTATACTGGAACAGTTTGGCTAGGGGTGCAGCAAGTTCTGGAGCACAGGTCTTCAGTACTATTGCCGGAATATTGTCAGGACCCATAGCATTTGCAGTATCCAGTGCCTTCAGCCGTTTCTTGATATCACACGGAGTGAATCGAATTGGCTGAAGTCTGGCATTTGTAATGCTGGGGACTTCAGCAGGAGGCCGAGATGGATCATCAACTCGGCACTTCTGGCTGAAGATTGTTGCAAATGCTTCAGCCTTATCTTTCTCACTGATGTACTGGGCTCCCCCATCATCGAAGATGGGGATATTTATGGAGCCATCTCCTCCAGTTAGTTGTCTAATTATCCACCACCATTCACGACTGGATGTGGCAGGACTGCAAAGCTTAGATCTGATCTGTTGGTTATGGGATCGCTTAGCTCTGTCTATTGCATGCTGCTTATGCAGTTTGGCATGCAAGTAGTCCTGGGTTGTAGCTTCACCAGGTTGACACCTCATTTTGAGGTATGCTGGTGCTGCTCCTGGCATGCCCTCCTGCACTCTTCATTGAACCAGGGTTGGTCTCCTCGCTTGATGGTAATTGTAGAGTGGGGGATATGCCGGGCCATGAGGTTACAGATTGTGGTTGAGTACAATTCTGCTGCTGCTGATGGCCCACATGGATGCCCTGTTCGAAAGACTTGCAGGTTGATAGGTAAATTGGCCATTATAAATTGTCACTAGTATAGGTAGGTGGTAGGGAAATATAGGGACAGGTGGGGATGTTTGGTAGGAATATGGGATTAGTGTAGGATTAGTATAAATGGGTGGTTGATGGTCGGCACAGACTCGGTGGGCCGAAGGGCCTGTTTCAGTGCTGTATCTCTAATCTAATCTAATCTAATCTAAATCTATCCCATTTAGCACGGTTATAGTGCCACACAACACGATGGACATCATATGATGTGAAGGCGGGACTTCATCTCCACAAGGATTGTGCAGTGGTCACTTCTACCAATACAGACATGGACAGAAGCATCTGCGGCAGGCAGATTGGTGATGACAAGGTCAAGTATGTTTTTCTCTCATATTGGTTCCCCCACTACCTGCTGCAGACCCAGTCTAGCAGCTATGTCCTTTAGTACTCAGCCAGAGCATGACTATGTCCAGATGTTGCTTGACTAGTCTGTGGGACACCTCTCCCACTTTTGGCACAAGCCCTCAGATGTAAGTAAAGAGGATTTTGCAGGGTCGACAGGGCTGGGTTTGCTGTTGTCATTTCCAATGCCTAGGTCGATGCCGGGTGGTCCATCCAATTTCACTCCTTTTCTTCGACTTTGTAGCAGTTTGATACAACTGAGTGGTTTGCTAGGCCATTTCAGAGGGCATTTAAGAGTCAACCACATTGCTGTGGGTCTGGAGTCACATGTAGGCCAGACCCGATAAGGATGGCAGATTTCCTTCCCTGAAGACATAGGACATGTATGGCACATTTTACAAAACTGCACCACATCCTGGCTAGTGAAGATGCCAACCTATACGTGATTTGGTCTTCCAGATCCCCACATGTCCTGCTGTAGGAATTTGATGGGCTATCCTTAATATTTCCTGACGATACTTTGGCGGTACTACTATCTGATGAACAACCGCCCATTCTTCATCTGCAGGTCTATGAGGAGGTTTCCACTTCCTCATCAGAATCACATTTTTAATATACTAGCCTTCTGGAACTCCCTTTTCCTCAGCTTCAGTTAGAGCCAATTGTGCCAGTTTATTTAACTCTGGATCAGCTTGCTGAACTGTGATCAGAGAAGACTTATTGAACATTTCCTATGGATTAATCCCCAAAGAAAGTTGCAGATATGCGGTTATCTGTCTGTAGTGTCAATCTTACCTCTGACAATGTAACTTATTTAGCCATTGCATGGGTCACTATACATTTAGGAAAAAATCCTGGAACCTTTTCCTGCAAATGTTCTGTCACTTTAACTTCACTTGGTTTTTCCATAACTACTGGAGAAGCTACTACATTTGCTCCAGCGAAATCATTCCCCACGAGTAGGTCACATTATGGACAACTCCTACAGTTAATGTTCCAGACATTAGGTCACACTCCAGGTGCACCTGATACAAAGGTACGGGTAAATACTACCCGCCAAACCATTCACTAAAACCTTGGCATTCAGTGCGCTCTCTGGTGGAAATGTTATGCCTTTCCACAGCAAAAGAGTTTGGTTGTCTCCTGTATCCCTAAATATAACTGTGGGTTTACCTGACTCACTTGAGGAATAAGGAGATACTTTTCCTTTTGACAAGAATTCCCTATAACTCTCAGGTATCTTGTTCATGTCCCCCACACTAACAGTGGTTTTTGTACTTGACCTTACAGCTGCAATCAGAGTTAAAGCCTGATCTGTTGTACTCCCAGTCAGGGCTCCTTTCTCTGCATTGGCCTTGTGCACCCCAATACGTCCCATGAGTTTACCCCGCAACTTCCAGCATTCTGCATACCTTGTGATAATGGTAACACTTTGGCTTTCGGACCTCACTTCCACCCTCAGCACCTTCCTTTCCAGCCTGTGGAGGATATCCCAGGGTGTTCCCAGCAGTCCCTTCTTGTCCCCGGCTACTTGCCTTCCTTTCACCCTCTCACCTTCTATCCTTCTTGGGTTTGTGGAGGTGATGGACAAAGGGTTTGGGCTTGTAAACAAGCTCAGAATGATCAGAGATCTCAGCTGTCTATCTAGCTGTTAAAACCTCTGGTTCTCTACATGGGTTCTCATTAACAGAGGGAGTGAATTTTTAAATTCTTCCAGGAGAATTATTTCCCTCAGGTTCTCATGCATGGCCTCTACCTTTAGTACCTGCATTCAACAATCAAAATTAATTTGCTTTACCGTCTCAAATTCTATATATCTGCCCAGGCTGTATCCGGATATTCCGAAATCTCTGCCTGTACGCTTTAGGGACTAACTCATAAGCAGCGGGAATAGCCTTTTTTTTGCCATCTCATAATCTGCAGAAGCCTCCTTAGAGAGCATAGCATAAACTTTAGGAGCTCTGCCCATCAACCTGCTTTGCATAAGCAGTGTCCAATTTCTATCAGTCACCTCATCTGTTTAGCTAGCTTTTCAAAAGAAATGAAAAATGCCTCTATGCCCCTTTCCTCAAACCTCGGGAGGGCTTGCCCAAATTTCAACAGCTCTCCACTGGGTCCTGGGCTGGAGTCATATCTTTCATCATCTGAACTTTCACTGGAATCAAAGCCAGCCTTTCGTTTTAGTTCCAGCTTTTTTAATTTGAATTCCCTTTCTTCTCTTTCTCTTCGAAATGCTCTCTTTTTTGCCCTTTCCTCTCTATCAAGTTCAAGATTTTTCATTGTCAATTCGCTTTCCTGTTTAAGCTTAAGTTTTCCCAATTGCAACTGAATCCTCGCTAATTCAACTGCACTACCATCTGGTTTGCCTTTTTCTTCTTTCAATTTCAAATGGTGTGCTATTACCTCAATTATATCTGTTTTCATTGCTCCTGGCTTTAACTCTAACATCAACTTTTCTGCCAATTCCTTTAGCCTAATTTTGTCACTCAGGGATACATTCTCCTTCCCCAGAAAGGTCGTAACAACTGACAAAGACATTCCGGTTATATACTTTAATGCACATAAAACCTGGTTTTTTTTACTTTTCCTTTTCTTAATTAGTATTACCCCACTTACAATTGCACATCCTCGGCTTTGGGTATCCCGCACAGAGCCCCCAGTTATATGTTACGACTGAGGCAGGAGGAGTGCGCTGTTTTTCTAGTTCCACTTCTCCACAGGTCATAACATATATTTAATGTTTACCCAGTGACCGATACAGCCAATCATATACTCTATTTTTTATCCCAGAATAAAATACACCAACCAAGTTTCTTTAATAAACAACAAAAATTATCAGTTTATTATTAAACAAGACTTAACCAGTAACGAAGCAAAGCATTAACACACAGATGGAAATATGAAAGTTCCCTTTTTAAATTCTCCAATTACTCTCATACACACATTGGAAAAAATACAGTAATTCCTCTGCAGAGATCAGTTACAAAAAATAAAAAAGACTAGTTTGGCCAAATACTTGCTAATCCTTGATGAAAAAAGGGAGAAGATATGGAAGGAAGTCAGTTGTCCCTTTTTTGGTCTGGTGTCCGGGCACATGGAGACAGGTCACTGGGATTGTTTCAGAAGCAGTCCAATCTGCAGATGTCTAGAATTATCCTAGTAGGATTTCTTGGAGAAATGTGGCATCAGGGTTTTCCACCAGCACACACTTGAATCGCAGGATTTTTTTCCCAACTTCTCAGGAGCTATGCAGCACCAGGGATTTGGCTTTCCCACACTGGATTTTTGCCGGATTTCTTCAAAGAGGTAGAGATAGAGGTGAACTGGGTGGTTTCTTTATCCTTGGCAGGAAAACACCAACTGTCTTTAAACAGTTCACATCGCAATTAAAAAAAACAATATCCAAACCCCAAACCTGACCTCCATAAACCTTGACATGTGTCTTTTCTGTAACCATTTTTCCCCAGGTCACCAAGGATTGTGTTGTTTACTGAGCCCAAAGCACAGGACTTACAGCACAGGTGGCTTTCAAACAGATCTCAAGTGCCTTTTCGGTGAACTTGGTTAAAAAAAAACACATCCATGGACTCTTTTCAGTTTTAACACAAGTCCTCAAAAAAAATTAAGAAAAATGGAAGAACTTTCATAACAGTATGCTTAGCTACTTTATTTATAGAAAGAAATGTGTTCTAAATCGGATTGTGTTTTGATGGCATGAGGTTGGCTATACACTATATACAGATTAATTGTCCACATGTCGGTGGCTGAGTCAATAATTTTGTTAAATGTCCGTGGTGCAACATGTCGGTGCCTATCCCTGCTCTTTGTTATCATGGCCTGAGAATATTTCCTATGCCAATTAAGTGTATATCTCCAAATTCAGAATATTCTAACATTTAAACCTATGCTAAAATTTAAATAAATATATCCTGTTCCAACAGCATACATAGGCTAAATGTAATATTATTTTAATAAATGATTAAATGCCACATTCTTGAAAAAAGATGTTTCTAAACTCCAAGGGTAGAGTTCAAAAATCATGCTTTGGCATCACTAGCAACATGTTCATAGTTGTTGAATAATATGATTTTATAATCTTACATTTGAATATAATTAACTCCTGTTGTCATCATGTATTTTGGCATAAAACTACCTGTAAAAGTAATGCCACGTGAAGACTTTCAACATTGGCCAGTATCAGGCGAAGAAATCTCAACACCTGCCTAATACCAACTGCGTGAGACCTGAAATATCTTGGAACCCATGCCTCACTTGCATTGAGTTGAAAAGCTGCCAAGTGCTCAATGAGTGCCGACAGACAGCTTGTCAATCTGCAGATGGGAAATCTGGCAGCTCCATAACTGAGTCAAGCCAGAGAAAAAGTGTAATGGTGGGGGAGGGGGAGACGCACTCTGGGGGCTGGTCACTGACTGGCCGACACTGGTTACAATATTTTTTTGTGGACCCAGGAGGAGCATTCCTTCTCCTCCTAACCCTAAAAAGATGCACAAAAACATTTTTGTGACTAGTTTATGAGTAGTCTCCATCCATTGTCACTGAAAATTTCAAATGGGGACTACCACCATAGGAACCCAGTTTGAGTGGGTTTCTGCCTGTTCCTGCACTGGCCTCCCAATTGCAGGTTTACCTGATAATTGCCTCAGGTGGGACTTAGACAGTCATGGGTTGGGCAATTCTAAAAACATTTTCAACTGTTAGACACTCCATTTTCCAGAATAAATGGGCCTGGCAGAAGGTGAAAATTGTCCCGCCATAAGCCTAGGGGTCACTCTCCCTGATATAATTCATCTTATTTCTAACAACATGTAAAAATAAACTGAAAACAGGCATAAATACATTTAGGATTCTTGACTTGCATTATTCTTATAATCAAATTGACCTTTGGCAGCAGAGTGCCTTCACAATAGCATGTAAAAGATAAACTTTATCAACAGCATCATACTAAAGCCTGTGGAACAAAGAATTTTAATAAACTTTTCTTGATTTTTGCTTTTGGATTTTCCACTTGCTTCTTAAATGTGATGATATTCTCCCAGATGGAGAATTGGGCAAAAAATAATTTTCTGCCAAGCCTTTACTAACAATGCTCTTCAGCTGACTGCTAAGCAGGTCATATGAGAGATTGTTGTAGGTCCCTCCCTGCTTCTGCTTGTAACTTCCTTTCATCTCCACAGCTAAGATGAGATGATGTTGGGCAATTAAGATGCCATCCTATATCCTACCACTCATATTGCTCTGTCCACTGCTTTACTGGAGGTGTGAAGCAACTTACTTGAAGCTGGTTCATGTTTCCATTAAATAGGGGCAAAGGAATTTGATACAAAAACATTAAGCATCTGATAATATTTCAGAAATTCATTTCCAGGCTTATGTGACATAACATACTAGATCGTCACTGCATCATCGGGTTACAATAATTTATGTTAAGGTCCCTGCTCTGTTCATAGTGATCCAATCATTAAATCTTAGTACTGCTGCAAAAAAGTCAAAATAAAATGTATATTTTATGATAGCACCAGATGCTTTTCATGTAAAACACTGTGCCACAAAAATATATTTAGCCCCGTGGAAAAAAAGCAATCACGGTAGATAAGTGCAATTATTTCTCTTGCCATTTCCTGTCAGTCCTTCTATAAAAGCAGCAAGTTATTAGCACAGGATTGTTTTTCTTTGGTTCTATAATAAATAATTTTGTTGCAGACTGATAATGTTAGAAGTCTGAGGTTGTGTATAATTTACATTTAATAGCATTGGCACCCAACTTGCATATGTTAGCAAAAAGGTACTAGCACATACACACAGTGAAAAGTAAAATTGGGCAGTCAATCAAATCCTGTCAATTTTCCCCCCAGGTATGGCTTTGAGAAGATACACAGGCATCACACAAAATTTGTGCCGTCAGTTCATAATTGCAACACAGGCATGCAGGCAACAGTATTCATTGGCTGGGTGTCTGTATTGGGGTAGTGGGGGACGGTAAATTGTGCTTGATTGATGCTACTTAAAGGAACATAGGTACAAAGGAACTGGAGTAGACCATTTAACACCTCAATCCTGATCCACCATTCAATTAGTTAATGGCTGATCTGCGACCTAAATCCATATCCTTTGGCCCATATCCCTTAATACCTTTAGCTAATAAAAATTAATCAATCTCAGTTTTTAAATTAACAATTAATCGAGCATCAATTGCCATTTGCAGACGAGAATTCCAAAATTCTAGCACCCTTTGCACGTAGAAGTGTTTCCTAATTTTACTCCTAGAAGGTCTGGCTCTAATTATTTGATTATGTTCCCTAGTCCTAGACTTCCTAACTACCCCTGGTCCAGTGGTGGACTTCCAGGACATGAACAAAGAACAAAGAAAATTACAGCACAGGAACAGGACCTTCGGCCCTCCAAGCCTGCGCCGATCCAGATCCTCTATCTAAACCTGTCGCCTATTTTCTAAGGGTCTGTATCTCTTTGCTTCCTGCCCATTCATGTATCTGTCTAGATACATCTTAAAAGACGCTATCGTGCCCGCGTCTAGCACCTCCGCTGGCAACGCGTTACAGGCACCCACCACCCTCTGCGTAAAGAACTTTCCACGCATATCCCCCCTAAACTTTTCCTCTCTCACTTTGAACTCGTGACCCCTAGTAATTGAATCCCCCACTCTGGGAAAAAGCTTCTTGCTATCCACCCTGTCTATACCTCTCATGATTTTGTACACCTCAATCAGGTCCCCCCTCAACCTCCATCTTTCTAATGAAAATAATCCTAATCTACTCAACCTCTCTTCATAGCTAGCACCCTCCATACCAGGCAACATCCTGGTGAACCTCCTCTGCACCCTCTCCAAAGCATCCACATCCTTTTGGTAATGTGGCGACCAGAACTGCACGCAGTATTCCAAATGTGGCCGAACCAAAGTCTTATACAACTGTAACATGACCTGCCAACTCCTGTACTCAATACCCCGTCCGATGAAGGAAAGCATGCCGTATGCCTTCTTGACCACTCTATTGACCTGCGTTGCCACCTTAAGGGAACAATCGACCTGAACACCCAAATCTCTATGTACATCAATTTTCCCCAGGACTTTTCCACTTACTGTATAGTTCACTCTTGAATTGGATCTTCCAAAATGCATCACCTCGCATTTGCCCTGATTGAACTCCATCTGCCATTTCTCTGCTCAACTCTCCAATCTATCTATATTCTGCTGTATTCTCTGACAGTCTCCTTCACTATTTGCTACTCCACCAATCTTAGTGTCGTCTGCAAACTTGCTGATCAGACCACCTATATTTTCCTCCAAATCATTTATGTATATCACAAACAACAGTGGTCCCAGCACGGATCCCTGTGGAACTCCACTGGTCACACGTCTCCATTTTGAGAAACTCCCTTCCACTACTACTCTCTGTCTCCTGTTGCCCAGCCAGTTCTTTATCCATCTAGCTAGTACACCCTGGACCCCATGCGACTTCACTTTCTCCACCAGACTACCATGGGGAACCTTATCAAACGCCTTACTGAAGTCCATGTATATGACATCTACAGCCCTTCCCTCATCAATCAACTTTGTCACTTCCTCAAAGAATTCTATTAAGTTGGTAAGACATGACCTTCCCTGCACAAAACCATGTTGCCTATCACTGATAAGCCCATTTTCTTCCAAATGGGAATAGATCCTATCCCTCAGTATCTTCTCCAGCAGCTTCCCTACCACTGATGTCAGGCTCTCCGGTCTATAATTACCTGGATTTTCTCTGCTATCCTTCTTAAACAAGGGGACAACATTAGCAATTCTCCAGTCCTCCGGGACCTCACCCGTGTTTAAGGATGCTGCAAAGATATCTGTTAAGGCCTCTCTCTATTTCCTCTCTCGCTTCCCTCAGTAACCTGGGATAGATCCCATCCGGACCTGGGGACTTGTCCACCTTAATGCCTTTTAGAATACCCAACACTTCCTCCCTCCTTATGCCGACTTGACCTAGAGTAATCAAACATCTGTCCCTAACCTCAACATCCGTCATGTCCCTCTCCTCGGTGAATACCGATGCAAAGTACTCGTTTAGAATCTCACCCATTTTCTCTGACTCCACGCATAACTTTCCTCCTTTGTCCTTGAGTGGGCCAATCCTTTCTCTAGTTACCCTCTTGCTCCTTATATATGAATAAAAGGCTTTGGGATTTTCCTTAACCCTGTTTGCTAAAGATATTTCATGACCCCTTTTAGCCCTCTTGATTCCTCGTTTTAGATTGGTCCTACATTCCCGATATTCTTTCAAAGCTTCGTCTTTCTTCAGCCTCCTAGACCTTATGTATGCTTCCTTTTTCCTCTTAGCTAGTCTCACAATTTCACCTGTCATCCATGGTTCCCTAATCTTGCCATTTCTATCCCTCATTTTCACAGGAACATGTCTCTCCTGCACGCTAATCAACCTCTCTTTAAAAGCCTCCCACATATCAAATGTGGATTTATCTTCAAACAGCTGCTCCCAATCTACATTCCCCAGCTCCTGCCGAATTTTGGTATAGTTGGCCTTCCCCCAATTTAGCACTCTTCCTTTAGGACCACTCTCGTCTTTGTCCATGAGTATTCTAAAACTTACGGAATTGTGATCAATATTCCCAAAGTAGTCTCCTGCTGAAACTTCAACCACCTGGCCGGGCTCATTCCCCAACACCAGGTCCAGTATGGCCCCTTCCCGAGTTGGACTATTTACATACTGCTCTAGAAAACCCTCCTGGATGCTCCTTACAAATTCTGCTCCATCTAGACCTCTAACACTAAGTGAATCCCAGTCAATGTTGGGAAAATTAAAATCGCCTATCACCACCACCCTGTTGCTCCTACATCTTTCCATAATCGGTTTACATATTTGTACCTCTATCTCACGCTCGCTGTTGGGAGGCCTGTAGTACAGCCCCAACATTGTTACTGCATCCTTCCTATTTCTGAGTTCTGCCCATATTGCCTCACTGCTCAAGTCCTCCATAGTGCCCTCCTTCAGCACAGCTGTGATATCCTCTTTGACCAGTAATGCAACTCCTCCACCCCTTTTACCTCCCTCTCTATCCCGCCTGAAGCATCGATATCCTGGGATATTTAGTTGCCAATCGTGCCCTTCCCTCAACCAAGTCTCAGTAATAGCAATAACATCATACTCCCAGGTACTAATCCAAGCCCTAAGTTCATCTGCCTTACCTACTACACTCCTTGCATTAAAACAAATGCACCTCAGACCACCAGTCCCTTTGCGTACATCATCTGCTCCCTGCCTACTCTTTCCCTTAGTCACGCTGACTTCATTATCTAGTTCCTTACATGGCTGCAATGTAGAAAAAAGTTCAATGACCTTATGAGTTAGCAAGGGAAGAATCCTACTTTCTTACTCTCTACTCACACCTGCACCACCTGCAACCTCATTCTTCAAAATAATCCTCTCCTCACTTGCCTTCACTCTCCTACACTCACTACACAATAACACAAGAAAAAAGAAATAGGAGTAGGAGCAGGAGTAGACCAAATGGCCCATTGAGCCTGCTCCGCTATTCAATTTGATCATGTCTGATCTTAGGCTTCAACTCCACTTTCCCGCCTGCTCCCCAAATCGCTTGATTCCCTGAGAGACCAAAAATCTGTCTATTCCAGCCTTAAATGTATTCAATGATGGAGCATCCACAACCCTCTGGGGTAGAGAATTCCAAAAATTCCCAACCCTTTGAGTGAAATAGTTTCTCCTCATTTCAGTCCTAAATGATGGGTCCCTACACCACAATTCATTACATCTCTTCCTCTTACTCACATTTTCTGCCTCCCCACACCTCCCATCTTGCACACTGCAAACATACTGGGCTGGATTTTACCAAGCCCTCGACTTCGGGATCCGTGGTGGGGGGTGCCGGAAGATGGTTCTTGCAGCGGTCCACCACAGAGGCCGACGCTGGGAGAGCCCAGCCCAATCCTCCAGGCGGCGGCGAGGCTCCGTGGCGGCCCCACTCCCCTGCCACTGGGAGACGGAACCTGGATTTAAATATTTAAATTAATGGCATGCATAAATTTAAATAAACTTACCTTGAATATTCCGGGCCCGCCGCGATCTTTAGCACGGCAGCCAGCAGTCCCACGCTTTCAATTCCCTGTCCGAGGAAAGCCAGCGTGACACTGGTAGGGAGGGGGCAGAGTTAAGATTTTCAGTACGGGGTGAGAAACGGGTCAAATAAACGTAATGGGTGTAGGGGCTGGTGGGATGGGGTGAACTTTAAATTTTGTGTAGTCTTGTGGGGCGGGGGGGGGGGGAAGGTCAGATTTAAAAGGTAAGTGTTTTGGGGGGAAGAAAGGGCAAATAGTTAATAGTTAATAGTGAAGAAATAGTTAATGTAATTGTTACTGGGGGTGGGAAAGGAGCATTAGAAATTTCATTGATAAATGTCAGGGGGGTGTAATTTTAAAAATCTAAATATGCCGGCAGGGCTGGCTGCCCTTTAAAAAGGGCGCCAGCACCTGCGCACAGGCAGCTGATGTCATTGTCGGCAATGGACAGCCGGGCCCCTCCATGTGATTGAGGGGGGTGGGCTGCCCCGGCTATCTAAATGAGCCGCTGCGCGGGAGATCACGGCGGCTCTTTGGTGTGCGGCCCCGCATGCGGGCTGCCATTTTTTGAGCTCGCCACCGAGATTAACAGCGGGCTCTTAAAATCCAGCCCACTCTTCTATCATGACTGGCACATTCTAAACACATCACAAGGCTTACACTAATACGCTACCTTCGTTGTCGTAGTTAAAAGATAAAATAGCAGATCATAAACGACAATTACAAATGTTTTCAGTGGTGAAAAACAACAATAACTTGAACTTCTTTAGCACGTTTAATCTAATAAAATGTCCCATGGCACATCACAAGAGCATTATAAAGCACAATTTGAAACATAGCTACATAAGAAGATAAAAGGGCAGATGACTAAAATCTTAGTCAAAGAGGTAGGTTTTTAGAAGTGTTCTGTGGTCAGGTCAGTGAAAATTCTGCCCAATGGCTTTGGTCTTCTCAATACGTAATTGGAGGAAATTTCTGTTTATCCAGTACTGGATGTTGGACAACCAGCCTGACAATTTAGAGAAAGTGGAGGGGTCGAGAGAGGTAGTGATGAGGTACAGCTGGGTGTCGTCAGCATACATGTGGAAACTAATGTGTTTTTGGATGCTGTTCCTCAGGGGCAGCATATAGCTGAGAAATAGAGGGGTGTCAAGGATAGAATCTTGGGGGATACCAGAGGTAACAGGGCGGAAGCGGGAACAGAAGCCATTGCAGGTGATCAAAAAAGGGAGATCTCCTGTCAGTGATAGAAAAGAAATCTAACAGAATGGCTAAGAATGAATCCTTTTACATAGCAGAATAGGGAGAGTTGCAAACTCATTATTTTTTGATGAACAACCTACATAACTCAATCATGGCAGATATATGATTTTACGCATGGAATTTTCTATATCCTGCTTACAAAACATTTTCTGTATCTTTAGTATCACTGTTCTGAGACTTTAATTTCATAAAACAGAACCAATATGATTAATTGCAACTATATAATAGATGTCCAAAGTCTTTTCAACAGTGAATTCAATTTATTCATAATGTCCCGCCTCACATAATAAATAGAGGCCTTGCATGTCTTTACTGACAGCAAGATTAATGTGAGTACATACTAAGTCTTTCACACAATAAGCACAGCCTAAGTATTGTAAATGTCAGCTGCACAGCCCGGCATCAAGGTGATTTTGTACCTATCACCACTAATAAAGGAGAAAGATTAGGGAACCTTCTAGTAAAAAAAGTTCATTTTTTATTTTTTATTCTAAGCCTTTTATCTTTATTGTAGCAGTTAGATTCTTTGTATAGTTTAATAAATATTACAGAGTATTGAATAAAAGCCAAACTGACTAAAGTCGCAGTATTTAAATTATGCAAATTGTTTCAGAACAGGCATAGATTATTTACTGGTACAATGCTTTGAGAAGAGTGCTTCACAGATGCAAGTTGGGAAAGTTCTGCTGTTTTCACAGTTCCAAATCTCAATGCAATTCAAGGGAACACTACCCAATGTAAAGTAAAATGGAGTTTAAAGTCTACTTAGAAGCAAAGGGCTGGATTTTAAGATCGCAACACATGGGAGCTGGGGGGGTGCCAGTCGACTGTAGAAAAACCGGATGTTAGTGTAGCACGTCTGTCAGTAGCCACTGCATTAGCATATTATTTCCAGGTTTCCTAACCAAATAGTGTCAGAGGTGTGATGACAATCCACATGAAGCGATTTCAACTGCAGTATTTAAAAGGACACTCCAAATCTGCAATTTGAAGGAGTTTGGAGGTCTGAGGCAAGGGAAGGAAATGGGACAATGGGGGTCAAGAAGGACAAAGGCTGCACTTCTGTGACACCTCCCTGGATGTGCTGCTTTCGGGCTGTTAGGACCCAGAGGAATGTAATGTTCCCTCGCAACAGGAAGAAGAAGCTGGCTGGGGACACCAAGAAGGTATGCTTGGAGGTGACAGACAAGGCCAGAAGCAAGTGCCATGCTCCTAGATACAATGTAGGAAACAGTTCAATTACTTAAGTAGGGCAAGAAAGCTGAGAGCAATGGTACATTCACCTACATCCTGATGTGTGTATCACCCCAACCCCCTGACTCTGCCTTCTCAAGCCTACTCCAGCACATCACTCCTCACATTAACTTACCTTGCTGGTACACCCATTCATCTCTGTCTATACACTTGCTCACATCCCCATCTGTCTGTCCACCACTAACACACATCCTCATCCTAATGCCTCTCCCTCACAGTCACTCTCAACAAATGCTCTCCATCCATCTGTTCAACACATGCCATAATTCTCACTCATAGATCTCTTCTTTGTCTCCTTACAGGAAAGGAGAGCACAGAACACTAGGGTAAGGCAGACAGACGGAGGTGGTCCTTGATTGATCTTACAAGCTCTGGAAATAAGTGGAGTCTCGGTGTGTCTGGCCGTTGAAGATGGGAAGATAAGAGCCTCCCAGCTACCTGGTAACAGAATTAAACATCAGACAGTCACATGGCATACAACACTCACTCATGTTTATTTTGATGTCAACAGCGAATTAAATATGATCATGTGCATGATGATAATACCAAACTTTCATACCTTAATAGTACTCCTTCATGTCTTTTGTCTCCCACAGGGCCTCCATGCATTCTGTAGGAGGTGGTCTAGCTGGCTGCTGAAGAAAATGAGTTCACTCCCTCTGAGGGTGCACTGTCACAGGACTCATGCAGGCCATGCACCAGCTCAAACACTCACACTTCGGTGGGACCGAAGTCAGGCAGATAGATGGGTTTTGACCTCACATGATAATCAGGTATCACAAGTAATCATGAGTATATGGAGGAGTCAGGGACAGCTGTGGAGAGTCTGCATCAGAGGGCGCAGGATGCTCCAAGCTCTGCTCAGCTGCACACAGTTGCTGTACCTCAGGGGCCATTGCCGAACAGGGTGCTTCTGGAGCAGCAGAACAGAATGTTCAATGTACTGGCAAGTTTTTCAGCCACACTATGCACACTTGCAGAGAGATTGGAGGAGTTTGCCTCAAGTATGAGCAGCATGATGTCGCAGGCCTTTACAATGATGTCTTCATCTATGGAAACAGTGGCTACCTGCATGGAACACCAAATACAGCAATCGCACGAGAGCATGCAGGCATTCACCAATGGCTTGCACACAGGGCTGAATTTTATGGGCCCCTCCAGACAAGCTAGGAGCCAGGGAAGCTCATAGAATTGCAACAGGGGCAGAGGTGTGGAGGGCCCGTCACCTTCCAGTCACACTGCAATTTACTCGAGGGCGGGATAGACCAAAGGCAGCCTTCCCACCCAGAGGCCAATTGAGGCCATTCAGAAGCCTATTAACAGCCACTTAAGAGCCTCCTCCCCCCACACGGGGAGGTTGCCCAGTAAAATGAAGCGACCTCCCTGTTCACCTCGGGGCGGGGGGGGGGGGGGGGGGTGGGGGGGGTGCTCCTCTTCCTTGGGCAATCTGTGGCCCACAGAGGGCCTCCTCCAGCAAGCAACCCACCTCCTGGACCCCCTCCCCCTGTACTTAACCCTCACCCTCCTCCTCCCCCCATCACTAGGGCCTGCCGGACTGGCCCCGGCGACCCCGCCTCACTTACCTGTTGTCCCACTGTCCAGTTCTGGGCCTGCGTCAAGGCCTGGTGCAGTACTGACAGTGGCCACCTCTCCCAGTGACGTTGCTGATACTACTGAGCTGCCAGCTGTGTGATTGGCCTGCAGCTCTGGGAGGCTGGATCCCCATCTTTAAAGGGGATCCTGGCGCCGGGCGGTTAATTGCTTGGGCACCGTAGAGTTGCGTGGGGGGTGGGGGGGAGGCGGGATGGTGCCTCTAAGTGGCCGAGGCAGGAATCCCCCGCCTTTTCAGCCTGGCACCGGGAACCCAGCCAGCGCTACAAAATTCAGACCTGCGAATACAACCTTACATAGGATAACTGATAGCCTAAAATAAAAACAGAAAATGCTGGAAATACTCAGGCAGCAGGTGAAGAGACAGAAACTGTTAATTAACGTTTCAGGTCAATGACCTTCCATCAGAACAGTTCCTGCTGATGGCTTGTTCAATGACATATTTGGTGTCATATAGCATTCATTGTATTGCTCCTATGCCTCATTCCTCAGGTTTCTGAGTTGTGACATCAGCCAATTTTTAAGTGGATATCCCTTGTCTCCAAGCAGCAGGCTGGTAACTCTGCTTCTAGGTGCAAAGATATTTGGGAGAGTGATCTACCACAGGTTGAAAGAATCATGGCAACTGCCCAGGAATCTTGTGCACATCTGAATAAATATCTTTTTGTGGTTGCATGTTAGCTGTATGTTGACGGACTGGAAGCCCTTGCAGTTGACAAGCGCTCCTGGGTGATCTAGAGATTCCTTAACTGTTATGTGTGCAGTCGATGACACCCTGCACCTGTGGGAAGTCAGTCAGATCTGCAGAGCCGAGCGCTCCCTCATTCTGACTGACGTCATAACAGGCAAAGTTGTCATAATTACTGGCCCTAGCAAACAAACCATCAGTCACTTGTATTATGCATTTGTGGGTCTCCATCTGATAGATCCTGCAAATGTCTCCAGCAGTGCTCTGGAAGGATCCAGAGGCAAAGAAGTTGAGAGCGGTGGTGATTTTGATAGCCATTGGTAAAGTGTAGCCACCATGTCCACTTAGCAGCTTGTCTTGTTTCAGTGGGCTGCAAATGTCTGCCACCACCAGATGTAGACCCATAGAAAAATTATAGCACAGAAGGAGCCATTCAGACCATTGTGTCTGTGTCTGAAAAAACTAGCCACCCAATCTAATCCCACCTTCCAGCAACTGGCCCATAGCCTTGCAGGTTACAGCACTTCAGGTGCACATCCAGGTACCTTTTAGAAGAATTGAGGGTTTCTGCCTCCATCACCATTCCTGGCAGTGAATTCCAGACACCCACCACCCTCTGGGTGAAAAGGTTTTTCCTCATGTCCCCTCTAATCCTTCTACCACTCACCTTAAATCTGTGCCCCCTGGTAATTGACATCTTTGCTAGGGGAAACAGGTCCTTCCTGTCTACTCTATCTCGGCCCCTCATAATTTTGTATACCTCAGTTAAGTCACCCCTCAGCCCCCTCTGTTCTAAGGAAAACAACCCTGGCCTATCCAGTCTTTCCTCATAGCTGCAACTTTCAAGCCCTGGCAACATTCTTGTAAGTCTCCTCTGTACTCTCCCCAGACCAATTATGTCCTTCCTGTAATGTGGTGACCAGAACTGTATGCAATACTCCAGCTGTGGCCTAACCAGCATTTTATACAGTTCCAGCATTACATCTCTGCTTTTGTATTCTATACCTCGACCAACAAAGGAAAGCATTCCATATGCCTTCTTCACCTGCCACTGTCAGGGATTTGTGGACATGCACTTCTTCTACCCCACTCAATATTCTCCTGTTTATTGTGTTGCTTGCTTTGTTTGCCCTCCCCAAATGCATTACCTCACACTTTCTGGATTGAAGTCCATTTGCCACTTTTCCGCCCACTCAACCCAAACCATTGATATCATTCTGGCGTCTACGGCTATCCTCTTCACTATCAAATACACGGCCAATTTTTGTGTCATCAGCAAATTTCCCGATCATGTCTCCCACATTTAAGTCCAAATCATTAATATATACCACAAACAGCAAAGGGCCCAATACTAAGGCCTGTGAACGCCACTGGAAACCACTTTCCATTCACAAAAACATCCGTTGACCATTACCCTTTGTTTCCTGTCACTGAGCCAATTTTGGATCCAACCTGCCACATTCCCCTGTATCCCATGGGCTTTCATTTTACTGACCAGTCTGCCATGTGGGACCTTGTTAAATGCCTTACAAAAGTCCATGTAGACCACATCTACTGCACTACCCTCATCAATCCTCCTTGCTACTTCCTCAAAAAACTCAATTAAGTTAGTAAGATACGACCTTCCCTTAACAAATCCATGTTGACTATCCCTGATTAATCTGTACCTTTCTGAGTGGCAGTTTATCCTATCTCTCAAAATTGATTCCAATAATTTACCCACCACCAAGGTCAGACTGACTGGCCTATAATTATTTGGCCTATCCCTTGCACCCTTTTTAAACAATGGTACACCTTCACAGACCTCCAATCGCCTGGTACCTCGCCTACTTCTAGTGAGGATTTGCATCTGCCATTTCCTCCCTGGCTTCCTTTAACAACCTGGGATGCAATCCTTCCGGCCCTGGTGAATTATCCACTTTCAAGGATGTCAGACCCTCTAGTACTTCCTCTCTCATTATGCTTATCGTATCTAATATTTCACACTCCTCCTCTTTAACTACAATGTCTGCATCAACGCCGTCCTTTGTGAAGACAGAGACAAAGTACTCATTAAGATCCTTGCCCACATTTTCAGCATCCACGCATAAGTTCCCTTGTACATCTCTGATAACCCTTACCCTTTCCTTAGTTATCCTCTTGCTCTCAATGTACTGATAAAACATCTTTGGGTTTTCCTTGATTTTACCTGCCAATAATTTTTCATGTCCTCTCTTTGTTTTTCTAATTTCCTTTTTTACTTCACCCTGCACTTTCTATACTCCTCTAGGTTTTCTAAAGTATTAGGTTTTTTGTGATCGTCATAAGCTTTCTTATTCTGCTTTAACTTACCCTGTCAGCTACTAGATAACCAAAGGGTTCTAGATTTGGCAGTACCACCCTTTATGTTTGTGGGAACATACCTATACTGTGCCTGTAGATTCTCGCTTTTGAATGCCTCCCACTGGTGCGCCACTGATTTTCCTTCAAGTAGCTGTATCCAGTCTACTTTCGCCAGGTCACCTCTCAGTTTCTAAAATTTGCCTTCCCCAATTTAGAAGTTTTACTCCTATTTTATCTTTATCCTTTTCCATGATTATGCTAAAACCAACTGTATTATGGTCACTATCTCCAAACTGTTACTTCATCCACTTGCCCAGCTTCATTACCAAAGGCTAAATCTAGAATTGTGCCTCCTCTCGTTGGGCTTGTTACATGCTGGCTGAAAAAGTTCTCTTGAATGCAGTTCAAGAATTTTGTGCCCTCTGTGCCCTTCACATTGTTTGTATCCCAGTTGATATTGGGGTAGTTGAAATCCCCAACTATTATTGCCCTTTGGTTTTTGCACTCCGAAATTTGCCTGCATACTTGTTCTTCTATCTCCCTCTCACTACTTGGGGGTGTATAGTACACTCCTAGTAGTGTGGCTGCCCCTTTTTTTATTTCTGAGCTCCACCCATATGGTCTCGTTTGATGATTCATTTAGGATATCATCCATCCTCAAAGCTGTCATTGATTCGTTAACTAATAATGCTACACCCCCTCCTTTTTTATCCCCCTCTCTATCCCGCCTGAAAACTCTATAGCCAGGGATGTTGAGCTGCCATTCTTTCCCCTATTTAAGCCAAGTTTCCGTTATAGCAAAGATGTCATGCTACCATGTGTCTATCTGTGCCCTCAGCTCATCGGCTTTATTTACTATACTCCTTGCATTTAAATAAATACCCTTTAACACTGCCAAATTCCTTTGCTGCACACTTTTTAACCTTTGCTTCTTCTGTCTTTCAGAGCCAATCGCTAATTTTCTGCTTCCCGTTCCATGCCCTGAAACTGTTCTATCTAAGACTTCGTTCAGGTTCCCATCCCCTTGTCAAACTAGTTTACCATCCTCAACAGCACTAGCAAACCTTCATGCAAGGATATTTGTCCCAGTCCTGTTCAGGTGTAGACCATCCGGTTTGTACAGGTCCCACCTTCCCCAGAACTGGTCCCAATGCCCCAGAGATCTGAAGCCCTCCCTCCTGCACCATCTCTCCAGCCACGCATTCATCTGGTGTATTTTCCTATTTCTATATTCACTAGCACGTGGCCTTGGGAGTAATCCAGAGATTACTACTTTTGAGGTCCTGCTTGCTAATCTCGTTCCTAGCTCCCCAAACTCAGCCTGCAGGACCTCATCCCTCTTTCTTCCTATATCGTTGGTACCAATGTGGACCACGACCTCTGGCTGTGCACCCTCACCTTCCAGAATGCTCTGTAGCATCTCAGTGATATCCATGACCCTTGCACCAGGGAGGCAACATACCATCCTGGAATCATGTCTGCAACCACAGAAATGCCTATCTGCTCCCCTAACTATAGAATCCCCTATCACTATTGCTCTCTTGTCTTTCTCCTCCCTCTCTGCACAGCTGAGCCACCCATGGTGCTCTTGTCATGACACTCGCTGTACTTTCCAGAGGAACTCTCGCTCTCATCGGTACTCAGAACTGAATACCAGTTAGAAAGTGGGATGCCCTCCTGGGATTCGTGCACTACCTGCCTTGTCCTTCTTGTCTGTCTGGCAGCCACCCAGTCCCTCTCTGCCTGTACCCTCTTAAGACCCTGAGCATCAGAGAGACTGATGTTCTGACATGTCAAGGAAGCTTATCCTCTTCCTGAAGAACCTTGTGCCGGGTGTGACTTGCAAGCTGCACTTCTCTACTGATCCCCTCTTTCCTGCAGAGCTGGAGGTCTGTAGGAGCCGGTGGTGCTGGTGCTGGTGCTGGTGCAGATCCTCCTGGTTCTGGTGCTGCTGCTGGCCATCTTGGTCCCAATCTGAGGTCCAAAGTGAGACAGTGTATGGGGCACCCATGCTGATGTGATAAGTCAGAGCTCCAAAGTGCAGATCAGACCTCTGAACTTCCATAGCATGGATGACACCTCCAAAGTATGTACCTTTCATCACAAGCACTGTGAGCAAAACCTTTCACATAGCAGGTAAGAAGGCAGCTGTGAGTACTCAGTACCTATTGGCATCTTTCCCTGTCATGGCTTCAGCCCCCTCAATTGCCACTTTCTTCTCACTTAGCTTTCATTGGCGAGTTATACAGTCATATACAGCACAGAAGGAGATCATTCAGCCCATCGAGTCCATGCTGGCTCTGCACAGAGCTATGCAGTTAGTCCCACTCCCTGGCTCGATCCCTGTCGCCCTTCTCTCAGGTGGCCATCCAACTTCCTCTTGAAGTCATTGATCGTCGCCACTTCCACCACCCTTGTGGGCAGTGAGTTCCAGGTCATTACCACCCGCTGCATAAAAAAGTGCTTCCTCATATTCCCCCTACAACTTTTGCCCAAAACTTTCAATCTGTGTTCCCAGTCCTTATACCATTTGTTAATGGGAACAGATTTTCCTTGTTGAACTTATCTAAGCCTATCATAATCCTTTACATTTAAGTCATTTATATATAACAAAAAAGAAGTGGTCCCATCACTGACCCTTGGGGAACACCGCAGTCTACCATCCTCCGGTCTGAAAAGCAACCATTTACTACGACTGGCTGTTTTCTGTCCTTAATCCAATGTTTTATGCAATTGGACACTAACCTTCCTATTCCATGAGCCTCAATTTTGTTAACCAGCCTTTTATGTGGTACCTTATTAAACACTTTCTTAAAACCCATATAAACAAAATCCACCACATCCCCTTCATCAACCTTCTCTGTTACTTCATCAAAAAATTCAATTAGATTAGTCAAGCACGATCTGCCTTTCACAAATCCATACTGGCTATCCTTAATTAATTTGAATATCTCTAAGTGTTCATTGATATTTTCCCTGATTATTGTTTCTAAAATCTTACCTACCACTGATGTTAAACTAATTGGCCTGTAGTTGCTAGGACTGTCCTTACACTCTTTCTTGAATAAGGGTGTCACATTTGCCACTCTCCAATCCTCTGGCACATCCCCCCGTATGTGGGGAAGATTGGAAAATTATGACAAGCTCTTCCACCATCTCCATCCACACTTCCTTTAGCAATCTGGAATGCAAGGCATCTGGACCAGGTGACTTTCTACCCTAAGCATAGCCAGCCTTTTTAGTATCGCCCCACCTCTCAATTTTTATCCTATCCATTGTCTCCACTCTCTCTGCTTGTTTTGATATTTTGTCAGGCCTCCATTTGCTTCGTGAACACTGATACTAAGTACTCATTAAGTCTGTTAGTCTTGCCCTGTACCTCTAAGCATATATTATCCTCTTTGTCCCGAATAGGCCCCACGCCACCTCTTCACTATCCACTTACTATTTACATGCTAGTAGAAGATCTTTAGGTTCCCTTTTATGTTGACTGCCATTCGATTCTCATATTCTCTTTTTGCCAGTCTTATTTTCCTCTTCACTTCCTGTCACAACTTATATTTGGCCTGGTTCTCACTTGAAGAATTCACCTGACATGCATCATATACCCTCTTATTTTGTTTCATCATCATCGCTATCGCCCTCGTCAACCAAGGAGCCTTGTTCTTGGTTCTACTACCTTTCGCCCTTGTTGGAATGTTCCTAGCCTGTACCTGAAGCATCACTTCCTTAAAGATAACACATTGTTCTGATACAGCTCCTCCTGTCAGTCTTTGGTTCCATTCTGCCCTGGCTAGATCCCTTCTCGTCACGTTGGAATTAGCCCTCTTCCAATCTAGACATTCCTTATTTTGTTCCTTGCTTTTCTGCATTCCTAGACTAAACCTAATGATACGATGACTGCTCTTACCCAAGTGCTCCCCCACAGACGCTTGGTCCACTTGGCCCACCTCATTTCCCACCCCCCCTTACCCTTTACTGTAAAATTATCCCAATCGATATTTGGGTAATTAAAGTCCCTCAATATCATCAGTCTCTAGTTCTTGCACATAGAACCATAGAAAAGTTACGGCACAGAAGAAGGCCATTCAGCTCATCGTGTCTGCGCCGGCTGAAAAAACTAGCCGCCCAATCTAATCCCACCTTTCAGCAACTGGTCCATAGCCTTGCAGGTTACAGCACTTCAGGTGCATGTCCAGATACCTTTTAAATGAGGTGAGGGGTTCTGCCTCCACCACCAATCTGGACAGTGAATTCCAGACACCCACCACCCTCTGGGTGAAAAAGTTTTTCCTCATGTCCCCTTTAATCCTTCTACCAATCACCCTAAATCTGTGCTCCCTGGTAATTGACCTCTCCACTAGGGGAAACAGGTCCTTCCTGTCTACTCTATCTGGGCCCTTCATAATTTTGTTCTCCAAGGTCTCTCACTTCTTCCATCCCTCTCAATATCCTCCCTTTTATTGTGTATTCCCTTGCTTTGTTTGCCTTCCCCAAATGCATTATCTCATACTTCTCCAGATTGAATTCCATTTGCACCTTTCCAAACCATTGATTTTCTGGAGTCCACGGCTATCCTCTTCACTACCAACTACAAGGCCAATTTTTGTGTCATCTGCAAATTTCCCTATCATGCCTCCCACATTTAAGTCTGAATCATTAATATATACCACAAACAGGAAAGGACCCAACACTGAGGCCTGAGGAACACCACTGGAAACCGCTTTCCATTCGCAAAAACATCCGTCGACCGTTACCCTTTGCTTCCTGTCACTGAGCCAATTCTGGATCCAACATGCCACATTCTCCTGTATCCCAAGGGCTTTCATTTTTATGACCAGTCTGCCATGTGGGACCTTGTCAAATGCCTTACTAAAATCCATGTCGACTACATCCACTGCACTGCCCTCATTAATCCTCCTTGTTACTGCCTCAAAAAATTCAATTAAGTTAGTAAGACATGACGTTCCCTTAACAAATCCATGATGACTATCCCTGATTAATCCATGCCTTTCTAAGTGGCAGTTTATCTTATATCTCAGAATTGATTCTAATAATTTACCCACGACCGAGGTCAGACTGACCAGCCTATAATTACTTGGCCTATCCCTCACACCCTATTTAAACAATGGTACACATTCACAGACCTCCAATCCTCTGGTACCTTGCCTGTATCAAGTGAAGATGATCCTCAGAGCATCTGCTATTTCCTCCCTGGCTTCCTTTAACAACCTGGGATACAATCCATCCAGCCCCTGGTGATTTATCCACTTTCAAGTATGTCAGAACCTCTGGTACTTCCTCTCTCATTATGCTTATCATATCTAATATTTCACACTGCTCTTCTTTCACTGCAATGTCTGCATCATCCCTCTCCTTTGTAAAGACAGAGACTAAAAAGCTCATTAAAATCCCTGCCCACATCTTCTGCATCCACGCATAATTTACCTTGTACATCTCTGATAGGCCCTACCCTTTCCTTAGTTATCCTCTTTCTCTTAATGTATTGATAAAATATGTTTGGGTTTTCTTTGATTTTACCTGCCAATAATTTTTTGGCTGCGTTTGCTGACAACGCTACCACTAGGTGGCACTGCAGTGCCACATGCTCAAATGCAGCATGTGCCACTACAACGTCACAGTCTGCGACTTCAGGCAGCTGCCAGGACTAAAGATGGCGCTGCTCAAATAATCACACAAAGGCAACCGAACCTAAACACATGGCAGCACACGATGGCGGGAGAGAGAGCGTGAGCTGGCCAGGGGGGGGGTGGGGAGCAGAGAGGGCCGGGGACAGGGGGGGGTGAGGGGGAGCGGAGCGGGCCAGGGACGGGGGCGCGGGTGGGCAGAGGGGGGTGATGATGCGGGGAAGCGGAGCGGACCGGGGACGGGGAGGGAGCAGAGCAGGCCGGGGAGGGGGCGAGCAAGCGGGCAGGGGACGGGGGGGAAACGGAGCAACCGGAAAGAGCGGAGCAGCCGGAAAGAGCAGCGGGGGTGGGGGGGGGGGGGAGTGGAGCAGCCGGAGAGAATGCAGTTCAAGAATTTTGTGCCCTCTGTGCCCTTCACACTGTTTGTATCCCAGTTGACATCCCTGTGATTTCCCTGCAGATTTGCTCCTCTATTTCCCTCTCACTATTTGGAGACCTGTAGAATATCCCGAGTACCTTTTTATATCCCTTTTTGCTCCTCAACTCTAATCAGGAAGCCTGGGAAATCTGTGGCACGAAAGTTTACAACTCCAAAAGCCAGGTTAATATCACTGTAATTTACCTATTATCATATTGAAATTGATAACCTGCCTCTCCCGAGGGATTTGCTTACACACAGTCTAACGTGCTGCATTTAAACGTGGAAGATTGCGAGTTGGAACCGGCTTCCCTATGTGCTGTCAATTTTGATGGTTTTAATCCCCCATTCTCAAACCCACAACTCTTCCACATTGAAGGGCCTGTTTCAGTGCTGTATCTCTAAACAAAAACTGTTTTGAGCCTGTGTTGTGGGACAATCTTACTTGCAACAATGCACTTTCCGTACAATGTGTTGTGGTGCAGCGGGGAAGTCATTTTTCTGGTGTGCTATTGGGATTTCTTTGATTGATATTTTTTATTTATCCTCACTGAGACCTGCATTATATTTTCATTTCTTGGAACAGGATTAAGGGATTGAATGGACTACTCGAGTTCCTATCTTTCATTTCCTTGGATTGCATTTTATGGCATCAGTATAAGTCACATTAAAAATTGGAAAGCTTCCATGATTGCATGTTGCTAATATGCTCTGCCTAATGTACATGAATGACAGTTAGATGACTTGAAACTTTCATTTCCATACTCATAAAAGGAATATATGCAATGCAATTGGCACTTCCCTTGGGCCCCAATTGTTTATGTTGATGACTGCTCGTTTGCACCTATTTTTGCATTTTGACCTATACTAACAAGATTGGCAGGAAATGCAAGTGTAAATAAACACCAACATAATGGGTGCCGAACTGGCGAAATTTCAAGTGTACCTTCCTGATTAGAGCCCCTCAGGAAATTCCACCCCTTGATGTCAGTGCCATGGTCACTGACATCACAAGCCTTGTAAGGGGCAGGCAAAGTTACAGCAGGAACGCGCCAGTAGAGCTGAAGATTTTCAGCCCCAGACACTAATTAGGGCTGGAGTTTAAAAACCCTCCACTGACCTTGGCGGCAAGTTCAAAGGGCCGCACGCCAAAAAGCCGCCACGATCTCACGCATGGTGGCTCATTTAAATAGCCGGAGTGGCCCGCCCTCCCCCCCCCACCCCCGAATCTCGTGGAGGGGGTGGGCTGTCCATCCCCGGCAATAGTGTCAGCTGTTTGTGCGCAGGCACTGGCACCATTTTTAAAGGGCAGCCAACCAGCCCTGCAGGCCAATTTGAATTTTTAAAGATACACCCTCGCAAAATTTATTAAATAAGTTTCCAACGCCCCTTTCCCAACCCCCCAATAGCGGTTACATTAACAATTTTCCCTTCCCCCCCAAAAAACACTTACCTTTTAAATCTGACCTTCCCCCCCCAAAGTATAAAGTTCACCCCTTCCAACCATCCCCTACACCCATTTCATTTATTTGACCCTGTTCCCCCCCGCACTGAAGATCTTAACTCCTCCCCTCTCCCCACCAGTGTCACGCTGCTTTCCCCAGATGGGGAATTGAATACGCAAGAGTGCTGGCTGCCGCGCCAAAGATCGCGGTGGGCCCAGAGGATTGCAGGTAAGTTAATTTCAATTTATGCATGTCATTAATTTAAATATTGAAATCCAGTTCCCATCGCCCAGTGGCGGAGAGGGTCGCCACGGAGCCTTGCCGCCACCAGGAGGATCGGGCCGGGCCCTCCCAGCGTCGGCCTCCATGGCAGACCGCTTCCTGCCCCATCTTTCGGCCCCCCGCCCCTGCCACAGAGCACGTCGGGGGCTTTGTTAAATCCAGTCCATTACATTTATTTGACCCTATCTCCCCACCCAACCCACTCATGCACTGCAAATATTAACTCCTCCCCTCCCTCACCAGTGTCACGCTGGCTTTCCCCAGATGGGGATTTGAGGGCACTGGAGTGCTGGCCGTCGTGCCAAAGATCGTAGCGGGCTTGGAAGATTGAAGGTAAGTTCCTTTAAATTTATGCACATCAATAGCTTAAATATTGAAATCCAGGTCCTGTCGTCTAGCAGTGGGTGGGCCGCCACGGAGCCTCACCACTGTTGGAAGGATCGGGCCGGGCTCTCCTGGCGTCAACCTCTGTGGCGGCCTACTGCTGGCCCGATCTTTCGGCACCCCCCCCCCCCCCCCACTGCCGCCCAACCATGGTGCCCTACATCGAGGGCTTGGTAAAATCCAGCCCTAATTATGTCTGAGGTGAGAAACCCCACAAGATAAATCTTTAGAAAAATTACGCTGGAGTTTTCTTTTCTCCTTAATTATTGTGGATTTGATATATTGTAAAGTGAATAATATAAAATGAGGCAATCAGCTATTAAACCAATAAGGCAAATCGGATGAACCCTGAAATGTCTCATTAGCAGTTCTATTTTTAACTCAAATTATAGTTTAATTTGGCAGAACCCAATAATTACAACTGCGGCCTCTATATATTCCTAAAGAACAAATGAAAATGAGATACCTATTATTCAAGATCTGTATTTCAAGAATTGCTTTATCCTCATTGAGAAAGTGAAAAATCTAATCTACAGGAATTTCTCAGAATTAAGATATAGAAGTGAGAAAATAGGCCCAAAAAAATTTGATGGTTAAAACAACAAACCAGCAACTAATCTATACATAGTGAATGAGCTTTATTGAACTTTATTTAAATATTTCAATTACCATTTTACATACATCTGGCACGTGACCTAGTGCCAATGAAAGAGCCCGATCCAATATGGCGGGTTGCACACCTTTGGTGCAGGATGGGGACATGCACATCCACCATATTGAACACTTAGGTGCCTGTTTTATGCCTGTAAAATGGGAGTGGAACCAACTAATTTCTAGTCCCCTTACTTTTGATGGTGCGCATTGTCTCTGGCCACATCACTGCCCCAGTTTATATTGTTCATTTATATCAATGCTGGAGCTGTCATAAACACCAAAATAGTAAAGTAAATGAGCCGTGAGAATATTTTTGCATATGTAATTTCAAACAAGAGCTTATGACATTAGAACTCTGTATGATCTGATAGATATTTGTTTGTAACAAATACTTATGTAGAGCTCATTAACAAAAATCATGAAATTATGCAAACCTATTAAAAAAGCACGACTTGTTACTCAGATCATTCACATTACATTATCACTTCAACTGTCTTTTCCAATTTGAATCCTTTCAATTCAAGTCAAAACAAAATGAAAAAATGAAAATACTTTAGTGGCTACTAAAATCAAAATATTAATGACAGGTTAATTTCTTAACCAAGACAGTTGTTCTAAACATTCTGAATTCCACAGTCAACTATATATACTTAAACATTTGGTATAAAGGAGCCCGATTGAGCGATCCTGGCAAAATGGATTACTATACCCCCGCAACCCTTCATACAACTGGAAGCTGATTTATTACAGATTCAACAAGATCACTTTCTAGTCAGAATTTTAATGTGCTCCCTCCAAATATTCCAGGAGTTCGGGGAGTACAATGGATGGTAGGAGAAGGAGAACCCTGAGAGAACCACCGAAAGTGTTGCTTTGGCTGCACTGAGCAGCAGAACAACCTTGAACAGTGGGCCAGGCTCAGATGTTCCTCCACTGTAGCTTTTTACATTAGATAACTGCCTATAGAGGGTGGCTCATTAATGAGTAAAAGCATTTAATGCAGTCTTTTGAAAGTGTTCAAAAGTCCTTGCACAACACTCAGAGTTGTAAAACTATTACTCTGTGCAGTAATGTGAGAGGGATTGTGAAACATGTCTTTCACCATACAGCAACTCCCTAGACATCTTGGGCTGGATTTTCAAATTGGGGTTGGGAATCCAGGACCTGACCCTATGCTGCCACTGCATTACCCATGTGACATTATCTTTAAATATAAATGCCCTAATTGGGCTGAAGGCAAGTTCGGCAGCCAATTAGTGGTGCCGAGTGTCACCAGGAGGCAGGAGCTGCCTGCAGAGCATGAGTGGCAAAGGCAGACAGCAGCCATGTTGAACAGAGCAGACAGCAACTGAAAGAGCCAGTAGCCTCAATGAGCATGAAGTGGTCAAATAGCCAAATGGAAGGTTAAATGCATGATCCAGTGCTAGATCCCCCAGCTCCCAAAATATTTCATCACCAATAAAAAAACTTTAACCTCTGCCCGCTTTGAACTCGACAGCTGGGCACTAACGTGTGCCAGACTTTTCGGGTTTGGTGATATCAGCTTTGAAAATTGCTTTCTAATCTTCCCCGGCCTATTAAAAGGCTCCTCAAGGAACTTAATGGGCTGTTAATTGGAGGCGAATGGGTTTCCCCTTTCCTCCCTTCCCACTCTCCCATTGAAAATTGCCTCACATTCTGGAGGTGGCAGGAACCAGTGCTGCCCTCTGGGAAAGCAATTTTCAAATCGCACCCTCATCCCTTCCTTACACCACTGGCAATTGAAAATCCCAGCATTTCAGTGGAGCCCTGAGGACAGATCCAAAGCACAGGCCCTGTTTCCCTTATAAACATCGTGCCTGCAGTTATTGAGTCTTTCACTTCTGGTTTAAAGAGATTAGGAGAGCGGTTTGAGAAAGCCTTGATGGTGAACTTTGCACAGCAAAGTGATGGCCAAACATGTACTCCCACACTGATTTTTGGACAAAGTATAGCCAGCATCCAAAGTAGGACAGGAGGAGGTATAGAAGTGGCAGCAATCTCTCAGGGTGGTGTCACTTCTGCCAACCCAACCAATCCCTGAGGAATATCTTAAAGTGTCTTTCTTTACCTTAAAACCAAAATATGAGAGTATGGCAGTGCAGTACCCAGTACAGTGGTGGTCTGATGCTCTGGGCTATGACCATTGGTTGTTCCCATCATTTATTTAACTTTCCAATAAAGACAGTGGCACACACAAGGTCAATCGATGAGCAAAGTTTATAACCTATCCATGTTGCAAAAGTTCTTTTTGGAAATAGTTCTGAAATATTGCAGTTCGTGACAATTTTTCTGACTGCCATACTTTCTTCAGTGGCTGGAGGAAGTCAACTCAGGCCAGTTGTTCTGAAAGGTTGGCTGCCTCCACCTCTGTTGGCAGTGCTGCTTCTTTTACTTTGTATGCTGCCCATAATACTGGGGTGCCATCTGTGACAGTGGTAAAATAACAGCCATAAATGCTTCTCACAGAGGGAGAGAAAGTCACCCTGTATTGTTCTTATGTGCCATGTGGAGACTGCCCTAAAAAAGATAAACATAGTAGTTGGGCAGCATGTCACCTGTCTCCCTTGTAATCAGAACACAATTGAAGAACTGAATAGCAATTGGGAAAGATAAATTATAATAAAAAAAAGATCCTGAATATAACAAAAGTAAATGCTTTTTGAATACTATTCATTCACGCTCTTTTTGCTGTGATCTGACCAAGTTTAGCAACTCTTCAAAAGAAGGAAGACTTCTACAAAAGTAAATCTTCTTTTGAGTACTAAAAGCTTTGAACAATTTAAGATAAATTGCTGTTGCAGAGAGAAGGAACAGAAAAAAAATTAACTGAAAGGCACTTGAATTTATTGACAAGACCAGGCAGTTGCTAAGACACCAACATTTTTATGCCACCAGAATAAAAACTATGCCAACAGACTCATGTGGGAAAGATTCCTCCTGTCCAACATATACTGTGAAATCATAAGTTCCAATTTTTATAAATGGGTTTGTGATTTTTATTACACATTGTGTTTAAAATAAATTTTCCCTCAATCAAAATGTGGTCCTGCAAGCATTATTTAAGCAAAACAAATTATGATTCCACATGTGGGGGGAAAACCAATGTAAAATATTATTGCTGTACATAAAACAATCTGGTCCTATAGAAATAACTGAAGCACAGCTAATCATAACATCTGTTAAAAAAAAGTAATTATTTTTCTAACACGGAAATATTATGAGCTTCTTATAATATTCCTGCCTTGGGTACATTCCATTTGATGCCCGTGGTGCTAATGTTTTGGAAGTAACCATAGAAACATTAACAATAAAACTAATTGTTTTACTAATGTAAAAGATTTAATTATGTTTACTTTAGATTCATTATGCTGACACTTACCTGCATTTTAGAGAAAAATTAATCCTATGCCAACATGCTAGTACCTCAAGACATTTACACATTGAATGACATTACTGTGGTAACCTGAAGTTGTTACATAAACATGCCCCACATTATAACAGAAACTCAAGCATTTCCTTCAGCTATGTCAGGCCCACACTCTGAAATTATTTTGCAAAAACCTTGCTACCTTGTTATCCTCCTACCTGTAGTCAGTTAAGGAGCTCCCTGGCAAGAATGACTCTCCAAGCCCTCATAGACAAACAGGAAAGCCCCATAAGATCTTAAACCTGCTTGTTATATTCAGAATAATTGGTTTTAATCTTCATATGCCATGATCACGTTGTTTCCCCCAAAAAATCAAATTCCTTCTGAAAGGACTGGGAAGAGTCAGATTTCACAACAACATCTGCAATCCTGTGTGTTTTATTATCTAGCAATCACTAATCTTTTTCACTTGTCACTCACTTATATAAAATTGAGATTTTCTGCTCTGGCCTTTAGGAGTTTTGCATTGTAAGACACCCCTTCCAATGCTGTTGCTGACTCATTAGCAGCAACTAGTGTTCAGCTTGAGAAATCCTTTTTGGCCGTCAAATAGCAATGTTGAATTTTCAGAAAGAAGAGTTCATACAGAGAAGGAAAAAAAGTAGGTTTGATTACATCTCTGGCAACTCGCACCCTTGCAGGTGTGTTCCAGAATGTAAATGCTTATATCTAGGTACATTGGCGCAGTGCTTAGCACCGCAGCTTCACAGCTCCAGCGACCCGGGTTCAGTTCTGGGTACTGCCTGTGCAGAGTTTGCAAGTTCTTTCTGTGACCGCGTGGGTTTCTACCAGGTGTTCTGGTTTCCTCCCACAGCCAAAGACTTGCAGGTTGATAGGTAAATTGGCCATTGTAAATTGCCCCTAGTATAGGTAGATGGTAGGGAATATGGGATTAGTATATGGGATTAGGATTAGTATAAATGGGTGGTTGTTAGCTGGCACAGACTCGGTGGGCCGAAGGGCCTGTTTCAGTGCTGTATCTATAAATAAATAAAATCTAGTGGGTAAGTCTGAGGAGAAATTCCTTTGCTGTCTATGCTTCAGGAGGGAGATTGTCACAGAGCTATGCCATCTTATTCAGCCTAATCTCTAGGCAAGACCTATCGCAGAGGCAGCCATGCCCATGGTTGCAGTATTTAAGTTTTGACAATGTTGGTGAAAGACTGCCTTCAATACACTGATGCATAAAACTAGTGGCAGTATTGTTGCTATGCCAGGGGATGAACTTTCAGGGAAATGAAGCAACAGCATAAGAGTGCACAGCAATTTTACCAGGTGGCAGACCTTTCAAAAGTACAAGGTCTCATTGTGATAGACATGTGGTCATCAAGACACCCTCATAAAACACTCTGTGGCATATATGAATACAAAAGGCTTTTCTTCTGTTAACGTGCGAGCAATGTCGGGTCACAGTAACAACACAATGCAAGTAATTACATGTTATGCTGGAAGTAGCCATAATGCCTTGATTTCTTGGTTCTCATTTTTGTCACAGAAATTGTGACAGCACAGGAGGAGGCCATTCGGTCTGTCATGTCTGTGCCGGTCCTCCAAAAGAGTACTTTACCGAGTGCCACTCCCTGGCCTTCTCCCCATTTTCAGATAACAATCCAATTCCCTCTTGAATGCCTCGATTGAACCTGCCTTCACCACACTCTCAGACTATGCATTTCAGATACTAACCACTTGTTGCATGAAAATGTTTTTCCTCATGTCGTTATTGCTCCTTTTGCCAAATACCTTTCATCTGTGCCCTTTTGATCTCGATCCCTCCACCAATTTTACTTAATTTCAGGGAGCAGGAAATTGCAAAGGGACAGACAGATTAAGTGAAAACTGTGGCAGATGGATGTGAGGTCATCCACTTTGGATCCAAGAAAGACAAATCAGCAGGTACATAAATCACTAAAAGCTAGTGCAAAGGTACAAAAAGTTATCAAAAATCCTAAGATGTTCAGCCGTAGCTCATTCTCTCCTCTGAGTCAGAAGGTTGTTGTTGTCGTTTAATTCCCATTCCAGAGACTTGAACACATAGGTGCAAATTTTACTGGCCCCACATCGTCAGGGATTGTGGGGGGTGGGGGCTGGAAAACGCCTCTGGGAGAGGCCCACCATAGGCCTCGACATGTTACCAGCAGCGGGAAGGCCTCGTGGTGGCCCCCCCACCGCCACTCGGCGACGTGACCAACATTTCCATATGTTAATGAATGCAAATGAAAGAATAATTACTTACCTCATCGCGCTGACTGTCCTGCTCCCATATTACGGTCAGTAGCACAGTGGCGCAGTGGTTAACACGGCAGCCTCATAGCTCCAGCGACCCAGGTTCGGTTCTGGGTACTGCCTGTGTGGAGTTTGCAAGTTCTCCCAGTGACTGTGTGGGTTTCCTCCGGGTGCTCTGGTTTCCTCCCACAGCCAAAGACTTACAGGTTAATAGGTAAATTGGCCATTGTAAATTGCCCTAGTGTAGGTAGGTGGTAGGAGAATTGAGGGAAGGTGGAGATGTGGTAGGGAATATGGGATTAATGTCTTCTTTGGCCTCCTTATCTCGAGAGACAATGGGTAAGCGCCTGGAGATGGTCAGTGGCTTGTGGAGCAGCGCCTGGAGTGGCTATAAAGGCCAATTCTAGAGTGACAGGCTCTTCCACAGGTGCTGGAGAAAAATTTGTTTGTCGGGGCTGTTGCGCAGTTGGCTCTCCCCTTGCGCTTCTGTCTTTTCTCCTGCCAACTGCTAAGTCTCTTCGACTCGCCACACTTTAGCCCCGCCTTTACGGCTGCCCGCCAGCTCTGGCGATCGCTGGCAACTGACTCCCATGACTTCTGATCAATGTCACAGGACTTCATGTCGCGTTTGCAGAGATCTTTAAAGCGGAGACATGGACGGCCGGTAGGTCTGATACCAGTGGCGAGCTCGCTGTACAATATGTCTTTGGGGATCCTGCCATCTTCCATGCGGCTCACATAGCCAAGCCATCTCAAGCGCCGCTGACTCAGTAGTGTGTATAAGCTGGGGATGTTGGCCGCCTCGAGGACTTCTGTGTTGGAGATACGGTCCTGCCACCTGATGCCAAGTATTCTCCGGAGGCAGCGAAGATGGAATGAATTGAGACGTCGCTCTTGGCTGACATACGTTGTCCAGGCCTCGCTGCCATAGAGCAAGGTACTGAGGACACAGGCTTGATACACTCAGACTTTTGTGTTCCGTGTCAGTGCGCCATTTTCCCACACTCTCTTGGCCAGTCTGGACATAGCAGTGGAAGCCTTTCCCATGCGCTTCTTGATTTCTGCATCTAGAGACAGGTTACTGGTGATAGTTGAGCCTAGGTAGGTGAACTCTTGAACCACTTCCAGAGCGTAGTCGCCGATATTGATGGATGGAGCATTTCTGACGTCCTGTCCCATGATGTTCATTTTCTTGAGGCTGATGGTTAGGCCAAATTCGTTGCAGGCAGCCGCAAACCTGTCGATGAGACTCTGCAGACACTCTTCAGTGTGAGATGTTAAAGCAGCATCGTCAGCAAAGAGGAGTTCCCTGATGAGGACTTTCCGTACTTTGGTCTTCGCTCTCAGATGGGCAAGGTTGAACAACCTGCCCCCTGATCTTGTGTGGAGGAAAATTCCTTCTACTGAAGACTTGAACGCATGTGAGAGCAGCAGGGAGAAGAAAATCCCAAACAGTGTGGGTGCGAGAACACAGCCCTGTTTCACGCCACTCAGGATAGGAAAGGGGTCTGATGAGGTGCCGCTATGTTGAATTGTGCCTTTCATATTGTCATGGAATGAGGTGATGATACTTAGTAGCTTTGGTGGACATCCAATCTTTTCTAGTAGTCTGAAGAGACCACGTCTGCTGACGAGGTCAAAGGCTTTGGTGAGATCAATGAAAGCAATGTAGAGGGGCATCTGGTGTTCGCGTCATTTCTCCTGTATCTGACGAAGGGAGAACAGCGTGTCAATGGTCGATCTCTTTGCACGAAAGCCACACTGTGCCTCAGGGTAGATGCGCTCGGCCAGCTTCTGGAGCCTGTTTAAAGCGACTCAAGCAAAGACTTTCCCCACTATGCTGAGCAGGGAGATTCCACGGTAGTTGTTGCAGTCACCGCGGTCACCTTTGTTTTTATAGAGGGTGATGATATTGGCATCGCGCATGTCCTGAGGTACTGCTCCCTCGTCCCAGCACAGGCAAAGCAGTTCATGTAGTGCTGAGAGTATAGCAGGCTTGGCACTCTTGATTATTTCAGGGGTAATGCTGTCCTTCCCAGGGGCATTTCCGCTGGCTAGAGAATCAATGGCATCACTGAGTTCCGATTTTGTTGGCTGTACGTCCAGCTCATCCACGACTGGTAGAGGCTGGGCTGCATTGAGGGCAGTCTCAGTGACAACATTCTCCCTGGAGTACAGTTCCAGGTAGTGCTCAACCCAGCGGTCCATTTGCTTGCGTTGGTCAGTGATTACGTCCCCTGATTTAGATTTGAGGAGGGCGATCTTCTTGATGGTTGGCCCAAGAGCTCTCTTAATGCCATCATACATTCCTCTGATGTTTCTGGTGTCTGAGGCCAGCTGAATATGACTGCATATGTGTTGCCAGTAGTCATTTGCGCAGCGCCTGGCTGTTCTTTGTGCAGTGCTTCTGGCTGCTTTAAGTGCTACGGATGTTAACTCACTGGGGGCTTTCTTGTAGTTCAACAGTGCAATGCGCTTAGCGGCTATGACAGGTTCCAGCTCCTCAATATGAGATTGAAACCAGTCTGCATTCCTCTTCGCACGTTTGCCGTAGGTGGTCAAAGCTGACTCATAGATGGCATCTCTGATGTGGGCCCACTTGGTCTCAGCATCCCCTGTGGGAGTGTTTTGAAGGGCTGTTACAAGTGAATTTAGAAATTTTTGTAACAGCTGTGGATGAGAAATTCTGCTCGTGTTGATGCGTGGGTGGCCCTTCTGCTTGGATTGATGCAACCTCTTTGGGCTGAGTCTAACCTTGCTGCACACCAGGGAGTGGTCAGTGTCGCAGTCCGCACTGTGGAAGCTGCGTGTGATTTGAACACTGTTTAAGGAGGCTTGCCTTGTGACAATGAGGTCTAGCTGGTGCCAACGACGCTATCTTGGGTGCCTCCATGAAACCTGGTGACAGGGTTTAGTGTTAAAGAACGAGTTGGTGATGCAGAGGTTATGATAGGTACACAACTCAAGCAGTCTCTGTCCATTCTCATTCATCCTTCCAACGCCATAGCGCCCAAGGCAGGAGGGCCATGAGTCATGGTCGGCCCCAACCCTGGCATTAAAGTCTCCCAGCAGGAACAGGTGTTCGGTGTTGGGGATGCTGCTAATGATATTATGGAGTTCCTCGTCGAACTGGTCTTTAGCTTCAGGTGGGGAGCAGAGTGTTGGAGCATAGATGCTGAGTAGGTGTACTGGACCAGAGGTGGTGAGTAGTCGAATGGACAGTATGCGTTCCGAGCCATTTGAGGGAGGCTCTATCATGCTGAGCAAGGAGTTTCTGATGGCGAAGCCCACTCCATGCTGTCTTGGTTCTTCAGGATCCCTACCCTGCCAGAAGAAGGTGTAGTCTTGTTCTGTTAGAGATCCACTCCCAGGCAGGCGTGTCTCCTGAAGTGCTGCAATGTCTACATTGAGTCTACTGAGTTCGTTGTTATGGATTAATGTAGGATTAGTATATAATGGGTGGTTGATGGTTGGCACAGACTGGGTGGGCCGAAGGGCCTGTTTCAGTGCTGTATCTCTCTATGATTCTATGGCCGGCACTCCCACACCGTCCAATCCCTGACCAGTGAAGTATGGTGGAACACTGGTGGGGAGGGGGGAGGAGGTAAGTTTTCAAGGTGGGGGGGAAGCGGCTTTTTGATTGGTCTAGGAGGTGGCGGGAAGAGCTAAAGTTCACAGTTCACTAACTTTAGGGGGGAAACATCAGGATCGCAAGTTAAGTTTTTCTGGTGGGGGAGAGGGCAAGTAATAAATTTTAAGGTCATGGGGGAGAAGGTCGCGATAATTTTATTCTGTTTTTTAAAATTCGGTTTCTTTAAAAATTTAAATTGTCATTTAGGGCTCTAAGTCCTTTAAAAATGGTGCCGGTGCCTGCACAGTGGGGCTGGATGCCATTACCAGGGACAGATTGCCTGCCCCCTCCATGTCATCGGGCGTGGGTGGGAGTTGGTGGGGGGGGGGGTGCAGTCTGCCTGGCCATGTAAGTAAACCACCGCATTTAATATCACGGCAGCTCCGCAAAGCAAATCCTCCCTGTGCGCCCCGCTATCTTCGGTGGCGAGCTGGTAAAATTCAGACCGTAATCTAGGCTGAGATCTCAGTGCCATACAGAAGAGGTGCTATATTGTTAGCGGTGTCAGCTTTTGGATTTTTTTTCATTCTCAGTGTTCTGGACTATCACAAGGAACTGTTTAGATACTTGTCTTCCTACAGCACAAGCTTAACTTACATTGGACTTTGCTGGCATTGAAGAAAGATGAGAGTGACCAAAGTATTCTTTGTACTTTCTTACTGTGTTCCCAAAGGATTGTATCTATGCTGAGGTTAATATTCATCAGATGCTGATGTAAACCAACAATTGAAATGTGTCTCCCAACTAATACAATTGTGAACCTATTTTGAGCCATAAAAATCCATAATACTGTATTTGGGGGCATCCACCACCATATTCCACCGGATAGTCATTGTTCAAAATAGTGGGGAAAATGCACTAATTCTCCAGATGACTCCATCAACTCAATATAAATTAAAACCAATAAGGGTTCCAGCACCAATTTCTGTGACACTCCATTCAGTAATTTCCTGCACTCTGACATCACCCCTGCTCCCAACCACAAACAAATACCACTTCCTTTCCTTCTGTAAATTTTGTATCCATTTCCAACCTTACCTTGATTTTTTTATAATATTCTTTATGAGACGTGAGCTTCACTGGTAAGGCCAGCATTTGTTGCCCATACCTAATTGCCCTTGAGAAGGTTGTGGTGAGCCACCACTTGAACTGCTGCAATGCATCTGGTGTGGGTATACTTACAGTGCTGTTGAGAAAGGAGTTCCAGGTTTTTGATCCAGTGACAGTGAAGGAATGGCAATATAGTTCCAAGCCAGGATGGTGTGTGGCTTGGAGGGAAGCTTTCAAGTGTTCCCATGCATCTGCTGCCCTTGTCCTTCTAGGTGGTAGAGTTCGCATGTTGGAAGGTGCTGTCGAAGGAGGCTTGGTGAGTTGTTGCAATGTGCCAGTGGTGAAGGGAGTGAACGTTGAAAGTGATGGATACGATGCTATTCAAGTGGTTTGCTTTGTCCTAGATGGTGTCAAGCTTTATGAAGGCTGTTGTAGCTCCACTCATCCAGGCAAGCGTAGAATATTCCATCACACTCTTGACTTCTGCCTTGTAGATAGTCGACAGGCTTTGGGAAGTCAGGAGATGAGTTATTCACCACAGATTTCCCAGCCTCCAACCTGCTCTTGTAGCCACAGTATTTATATGGCTGCTCCAGTTAAGTTTCTGGTCAATGGAAACCTCTAGAATGTCCTACGGCTTTAAGCTTATGTGCCAGCCTGCCATGAAGAATTTTGTGAAAGGCTTTCCAAAAGTTCAGCTACACCAAGCCACAAGGTTTACTAGTCTACTTGGGAAATTAAAGAGATTGATTAGGTAAGTTATTTGGGAACACTTTAAGAAGGGGCAAAGGACACTTTGGTCTCTCTCATCTTTCTTCATTGACAATGAAGTCCAATATAGGTTAAGCTTGTGGGGGCTTGAATGCAGGTGAAGCTTGTAGTGACCTATTGAAGACTTTTTGGCTGCTTTTTTAATAGAGCTATAAAATTATAATAGCACACAAATTCTGAATGTGTTCATGTGAAATTCCTTCCCCCCCTGCTGTACTGGAGGTGCTAATCCATGTATTTAAAATGGGTTAATACCTCCCTTAAAACAGTAGAGATAGAAATTTCAGGCAAACATATCAACCAGTGATGAGTTAGTATCTCACAACCTAATTTCAGGTCCAAGATAATTGTCCTGATAATGATTCTACCATTTAACCTGTTACTAATGTAAGACTAATGGGTCTGTAATTTTCCGGGCTAGATTGGAGATGTTCTTCAATATGGTATAAAATTAGCTTGTTACCCATCCAGTAATCAATGACTCTCTTATGATGATGATTAACACTTCATAAAATTTCATCTTGTTACTATCAAAGTCCATAAGTATGCTTGAATTATTTCCATTTGTCGAAAGAATAGTACCATTATGTATCCTAGTGAATATTTCAAGAAAATAATCATTGAGTATTTTAACTATTTTCCATTCAAGAGTTTCATCCCTATTAACATTCTTTAAGATTACCAACTCTTCCCTGACTGTTACAATGCTGGAAGAATTTTCTTATACTATCTTAATAATAGAATTTCTGACTATTATGTTTAGCATCTGTTCTTCAGTTCCTATTTCGCCAGTCTGACCACCTTTTTAAAATCTTTCTCAAGGTCCTTTTACTCTTTCTATTTGATTCTTCATCCCTTTCCGTACAGATTTTCGAGAGCTGATTTTTCTTTCATATTCCATTTTGAGGGTCTTGATTATGCAGTCACAGTAGTGCTTGTTTACTATATGCTTGCTGGTACAAGATATATTATTAAGGCCTTTATAGACACCACAATTGCTCTTAACTCATCAGAAGAAGGGTCACTGACCTGAAACGTTAACTCTGCTTCTCTCTCCACAGATGCTGCCAGACCTGCTGAGTGTTTCCAGCATTTCTTGTTTTTGTTTCAGATTTCCAGCATCTGCAGTATTTTGCTTTTATTCATCGTGGATGTTGTTGGGGTCCACCGCCTTTTCTGTATCCAATGCACTCAGCCACTTCTTGATAGCATGAGAAATGAATCAAATTGGTTGGAGGCTAGCACTTGAGATGATTGGGACCTCAGGAGGAGGTCAAGTTGGATTATCCACTTAACACTTCTGGCTGAAGATAGTTGCAAACAGTTCAGCCTTGTCTTTTGCACTCACATGCTGGGCTCAGCCATCATTCAGGATGGGGATGTTCATGGAGCCTCCTCTTTCCATTAGTTGTTTAATTGTTCAGCCCCATTCATGACTGGTTGAACAGGACTGCAGAGCTTCGCTCTGATCCATTGGTTGTGGGATCGCTTAGATCTGTCTATAGCATGCAGCTCCCACTGTTTTGCATGCATGTTGTCCTGTATTCAAACGTCACCAGATTTTTTTATTCATTCATGGAATGTGGGTATCACTGGCCAGGCTAGTATTTATTGCCCATTCCGAATTGCTCTTGAGAAGGTGCTGATGATCCACTTTCTCGAACCACTGCAAGCGTAGCAGTTTGATTAAATGAGTTGCTTGCTAGGTCATTTCAGAGGGCTGTTAAGAGTCAGCCACATTGCTAGGCCAGACCAGGTAAGGACAGCCAATTTCCTTCCCTAAAGGACAATAGTGAACCAAATGGGTTTTTATGACAATCCAATAGTTTCATGATCATCATTGCTGATAGTAGCTTTTTAGTCCAGAATTATTAACTAAATTCAAATTCCCCAGCTGCAATGGTGAGATTTGAACTCATGTCTTTGGATCATTGGTCCAGGCCTCTAGACTATTAGTCCAATATCATAACCACTACAGTACATTTTTAGGTGTGCCTGGTGCTGCTCCTAACATGCACTTCTACGCTGCTCATTGAACCAGGATTGGTTCCCTGGGTGATGGTAATGCTGGAGTGAGGGATATGTTGGGCCATGAGGTCACAGATTTGGTGGAATACAATTCTGTTACAGCCTCATGGATGCCCAGTTTTGAGCTGTTAGATCTGTTCTGAACCTATCCCATTTATCACGTAGTAGATGGAGGGTATCCTCAGTCTGAAGACAGGACTAGGTCTTCACAACGACTGTGTGATGGTCACTCCTCCCAATACTGTCATGGATAGATGTGTCTGTGACAGATAAATTGGTGAGGTCAAGGTCAAGTAGGTTTTTCCCTCATGTTGATTCTCTCACTACCTGCCGCAGGTCCAGTCTGGCATCTATGTCCTTCATGACTCAGCCAGCTAGATGAATAGTGGCATTACAGAACCATGCTTGGTGATGGACATTAAAGTTTTCAAGTCCCCACCTGGTGTACATTCTGTGCCCTTGCTTCTTCAGTGCTTCTTCCAAGGTGTTGTTCAACACAGAGGAGTACTGATTCATCAGCTGAGAGAGAGCAGTAGGTGGTAATCAGTGAAAGATTTCCTTGCCTGTGTTTGACCTTTTGCCATGAGACTTCATGAGGTCCAGAGACAATGTTGAGGACTCTCAGGGCTACTACATCCTGACTATATACCACTGTGTCACCACTTCTGGTGGGTCAGTCCCGCCGAAAGGTGAATGGTAAAGGTATTATTATTATCCGTTCGGGGAATGTGGGTGTCACTGGCTAGGCCAGCATTTATTGCCCATCCCAAATTGCCCTTGAGAATGTGGTGGTGAGCTGCCTTCTTGACCCGCTGCAGTCCACGTGGGATAGGTTCCAGGATTTTGACCCAGCAACAGTGAAGGAATGGCGATATAGTTCCAAGTCAGGATGGTGTGTGGCTTGGAGGGGAACTTGCAGGTGGTGGTGTTCCCATGCATCTGTTGCCCTGGTCCTTCTAGGTGGTAGAGGTTGTGCATTTGGAAAGTGCAGTTGAAGGAGCTTTGGTGAGTTGCTGCAATGCATTTTGTATATGGTACACACTGCTGCCTCTGTCCGTCAGTGGTGGAGGGAGTGAATGTTGAAGGTGGTGCATGGGGTGCCAGTCAAGCAGGTTGCTTTGTTCTGTATGGTGTCGAGCCTCTTGAGTGTTGTTGGAGGTGCATCACACTTCTGACTTGTGCCTTGTAGATGGTGGACAGGCTTTGGGGAGATGGGAGGCAAGTTACTCGCTTAGAATTCCCAGCCTCTGACCTGCTCTTGTAGCCACAGCATTTATGTGGCTGGTTCAGTTCAGTTTCTGGCCAATGGCGACCCCCAGGATGTTGATAGAGGGGGTTTCAGCAGGGATAATGCCATTGAACATCAAGGGAAGAGGGTTAGATTCTCTCTTGTTTGAGATGGTCATTGCCTGGACTTGTGTGGTATGAATGTTACTTGCCACTTATCAGCTTAAGCCTGGATGTTGTCCAGGTCTTGCTGCATCTGGACATGAGCTGCTTCACTATCTGAGGAGTCACAAATAGTGCTGAACATTGTGCAATCATCAGCAAGCATCCCCACTTCTGACCTTATAAAGGAGGGAAGGTCACTGATGAAGCAGCTGAAGATAGTTGGGCCTAGGACATTATCCTGAGGAACACCTGCAGTGATGTCCTGGGACTGGCATGATTGACCTCCAACAACCACAACCATTTTCCTCTGTGCTAGGTATGACTCCAACTGGCGGAGAGTTTTCCCCCGATTCCCATTGACTCCAGTTTTGCTAGGGTTCCTTGAAGACAAACTTGTTTAAATGCTGCCTTGATGTCAAGGGCAGTCACTCTCACTTCACCTCTTGAGTTCAGCTCTTTTGTCCGTGTTTGGACCAAGGTTGTCATGAGGTCAGGAGCTGAGTGGCCCCTGGCGGTACCCAAAATGAGTGGCAGCGAGCAGGTTATTGCTAAGCAAGTGCCGCTTGATAGAACTGTCGACGACCCCTTCCATCACTTTGCTGATGATCAGGGCATTAATTGGCCGGGTTGGACTTGTCCTGCTTTTTGCAGACAGGACATACCTGGGCAATTTTCCACATTGCCAGATAGATGCTAGTGTTGTAGCTGTACTGGACCAGCTTGGCAAGGGGCATGGCTAGTCTGAAGCACAAGTCTTCAATACTATTGCCGGAATCTTGTCAGGGCCCATAGCATTTGCAGTATCCAATGCCTTCAACCGTTTCTTGATATCACGTGGAGTGAATCGGATTGGCTGAAGTCTGGCATCTGTGATGCTGGGGACCTCAGGAGGAGGCCGAGATGGATCATCCACTTGGCATGTCTGGCTGAAGATGAATGCAAATGCTTCAGCCTTGTCTTTTGCACTGATGTACTGGGCTCCTCCATCATTAAGGATGGGGATATTTGTGGAGCCTCCTATTCCTGTCAGTTGTTTAATTGTCCACCACCATTCATGACTGGATGTAGCAGGACTGCAGAGCTTAGATCTGATCCGTTGGTAATGGGATCGCTTAGCCCGAAAGCATTCTATCGCATGCTTCTTTCGTTGTTTTGTCTGCTTGTAGTCCTGTATTGTAGCTTCACGTGTCTGACACCACATTTTTAGGTATGTCTGGTGCTGCTCCTGGCATGCCCTTCTGCACTCTTCATTGAACCAGGGTTCATTCCCCAGCTTGATGGTAATGGTAGAGTGGGGGATATGCCAGGCCATGAGGTTACAGATTGTGGTCGAATACAATTCTGCTGCTGCTGATGGCCCACAGCGCCTCATGCATGCCCAGTTTTGAGTTGCGAGATCTGTTCGGAATCTATCCCATTTAGCACAGTGGTACACACAAACACAAGAACTAGGAGCAGAAGTAGACCATATGGCCCATCGAGCCTGCTCCGCCATTCAATACGATCATGGCTGGTCTTGGGCTTCAATTCAACTTTCCTGTCTGCTCCTCATTTTCTTCAATTCCCTGCGAGACCAAAATCTATCTATCCCAACCTTAAATGTATTCAATGATGGAGCATCCACAATGCTCTGGGGTAGAGAATTCCAAACATTCACAACCCTATGTGTAGTAATTTCTCCTCATCTCAGTCCTGAATGATTGGCCCCTCAGCCTGAGACTTTGTCCCCGTGTTCTAGATTCCCTGACCAGTGGGAACAATCTCTCAGCTTCTATCCTATCAAGCCCTTTCAGAATCTTGTATGTCTCTATTAGATCGCCTCTCATTCTTCTAAACTCTAGAGAATATGGGCCCAATTTACTCAGCCTCTCATCATAAGACCACCCCCTCATCCCAGGACTAATTTAGTAAATGTACGCTGTACTGCCTCCAGTGCAAGTATATCCTTTCTTAAATGTGGAGACCAAAACTGTACACAGTATTCCAGGTGCGGTCTCACCAAAGTCCTGTACAATTTTACTAAGACTTCTTTATTTCTGTACTCCAATCCCTTTGCAATAAAGGCCAAGATGCCATTTGCCTTCCGAATAGCCTGCTGCACCTGCATGTTAACTTTGTGCATTCCCTGTACAAGTACTCCCAAGTTTCTCTGAGCATCAACACTTACAAGTTTCACACCTTTTAAAAATATTCTGCTTTTCTATTTTTATGACCAAAGTGAACAATTTCACACTTCCCTACATTACACTCTATTTGCCATCTTGTTGTCCACTCACTTAACCTGTCTATACCTCTTTGCAGCCTCTCTATATCCTCCCCGCAGCTTACCTTTCCACTGAGCTTTGTATCATCAGAAAACTTAGATACATTACTCTCTGTCTCTTCATCCAAGTCATTAATATAGAGTGTAAATAGCTGAGGCCCCAGCACAGATCCTTGCGGCACCCCACTATTCACTGCCTGCCAACTTGAAAATGCCTCATTTATGCCCACTCTCTGCTTCCTGTCTGTTAAGCAATCGTCTATCCATGCTAATATATTACCCCTAACACCATGAGCCCCTTATCTTCCCTATTAATCTTTTATGTGGCACCTTATCAAATACCTTTTGAAAATCCATGAATACTACATCTATTGGTTCCCCTTTATCTACCCGACGAGTTACATACTCAAAAAACTCTAATAAATTTGTCAAACAGGATCTCCCTTTAGTAAAACCATGCTGACTTGTTCTAATCATACTATGCTTTCCAAGTGCAATGTTAAGACTTTTTTAATAATAGTTTCCAGCATCTTCCCAACTGACCTGTAGTTCCCTGCTTTCTCTGTACCTCCTTTCTTGAAAAGCGGTGTAACATTTGCCAACTTCCAATCTGATGGGACCATTCCTGGATCTAAGGAATTCTGGAAAATCATAGCCAGTGCATCCACTATCTTTGCAGCTATCTCTTTTAGAACCCTAGGATGTAGGCCATCTGGTCCCAGGGACATGTCAGATTTTAGTCCCTCAAGTTTCTCCAATACTTTTTTCCGGCAGATATCAATATCCTTAATTTCTCACTCTTTTTAGCCCCTAGGTTACTGCCTATTTCTGGTATGGAACTTATGTCTTCTATTGTGAAGACAGACACAAGATATTTGTTCAATTCTTCTGCCATTTCCTGATTCCCCATGATGATTTCTCTGTCTCTGCCTCTAAGGGACCAATGTCTACTTTAGCTGCTCTCTTCCTTTTCATGTACTCATAAAATCTCTTACAATCTGCTTTTATATTCTATTTTTCCCTTTTTATCAACTTTTTGGTGGCCCTTTGTTGGTTTCTAAAACACTCCCAATCCTCAGACTTGCAACTATTTTTTGCAACATTGTAAGCCTCTTCTTTTAGTCTAATACTCTCCTTAACTTCCTGAGTGAGCCACGGATGGGTCTTTCTTGACGATTTTTTTTTGAACAGAATGTACTTTTGCTGAACCTTTTGAATTGTTTCTTTAAATGTTTCCCACTGTTCATTTACCGCCATACTTTCCAGTCCATTGACCCAATTAACTTTAGCCAGTTCTCCCCTCATACCTTCATAATTGGCTTTGTTTATGTTTAAGATTCTTGTTTGTGATTGAAATATGTCACTTTCAAACTTAACATGGAATTCAATGGTATTATGATCACTATTTCCCAATGGATCTTTTACTGTGACACTGCTTATTAACCCTGCTTCATTACACAATACGAGATCTAAGACAGTTTTATCCTTAGTTGGTTCTACAACGTATTGCTCCAAGAAACTGTCATGAAAGCATTCTACAAATTCATCTTCTAGACCACTGTTGCCAATTTGACTGTCCCAGTCTATATGCAGATTAAAGTACCCCACATTTAATACATTACCTTTTTTCACATGCTCCAATAATTTCCCATTTAATGTTCTGTCCAATAATATAACTACTGTTTGGGGGCCTGTACACTACTCCCACCAGTGTTTTCTGACTCCTGCTATTCCTAATTTCCACCCAAACTGATCTTACTTCATGATCTTCTGAGGCCAGATCCTTGTGTGGTAGTGCCACACAACCCGATGATGGGAACCGTCAGTGTGAAGACGGGACTTTGTTTCCACAAGGACTGTGTGGTGGTCACTCCTACCAATACTGTCGTGGACAGATAGATTGGTGAAGATGAGGTCAAGTAGGTTTTTCTCTCTCGTTGGTTCCCTCACCACTTGCTGCAGACCCAGTCTAACAGCTATGTCCTTTAGGACTCGGCCAGTAGTGGTGCTACCGAGCCACTCTTGGTCATGGGCATTGAAGTTCCCCACCCAGAGTACATTTTGTGCCCTTGCTACCCTCAGTGCTTCTTCCAATTGGTGTTCAACATGGAGAAGTACTGATTCATCAGCCAAAGAGGGGTGGTAGGTGGTAATCAGCAGGAGGTTTCCTTGCCCATGGTTGATCTGATGCCATGAGACTTCATGAGATCCGGAGTCAATGTTGAGGACTCCAAGGGCAACTCCTTCCTGACTGTATAGCACTGTGCTGCCACCTCTGGTGGGTCTGTCCTGCCGGTGGGACAGGACATACCCAGGGATGGTGATGGTGGTGTCTGGGATATTGTCTGCAAGGTATGATTCTGTGAGAATGACTATGTCAGGCTGCTTGACTAGTCTGTGGGACAGCTCTCCCAATTTTGGCACAAGTTCCCAGATTAGTAAGGAGGACTTTGCAGGGTCAACAGGGCTGTGTTTTCTGTTGTCATTTCCAGTGCCTAGGTCGATGCCGGGTGGTCTGTCTGGTTTCATTCCTTTTCTTAGACTTTGTAGTGATTTGAGACAACTGAGTGGCTTGCTAGGCCATTTCAGAGGGCATTTAAGGGTCAACCACATTGCTGTGGATCTGGAGTCACATGTAGGCCAGACCAGGTAAGGATGGCAGATTTCCTTTCCTGAAGAACATTAGTGAACCAGATGGGTTTTGACAACAAGTTACTATTGTTTCATGGTCACCACTAGACTACATTTTAATTCCAGATTTATTAATTGAATTCAAATTTCACCATCTGCCTTGGTAGGATTCGAACCCATGTCCTCAGAGCATTAGTCTGGGGCTCTGCGTTAGTGGTCTAGTGATATCACCACTACACCACTGCCTTCCCTCAGTTGAAGGTGAAAGAGGAGTCTGAGACATTGGCTATAAGGTATAATTCGGTGAGTATGAGTAAGGCTGTTGCTTGACGGGACTGTGGGACAGCTTTCCCGATTTTGGCACAAGTCCCCAGATGTTAGTGAGGAAGACTTTGCAGGGTCAACTGGGCTGTGTGTGCCTTTTTCGATGCCAGGTGGTCCATTCAGTTTTATTCTGATTATACTTTGTCATAGCAATTTGATACAACTGAGTTGCTTGCTAGGCCATTTCAGAGTCAACCACATTGTTATGGGTCTGGAGTCATACATAGGCCAGGCCAGATCAGGACAGCAGCTTTCCTTCCCGAAAGGACATTAGTGAATCAGATGGGTTTTTACAGCAATCTGGTAGTTACATGGTCATCATTACTGACACTTGCTTTATGTTCCAGATTTATTTATTTATTTAACTTAATTTAAATTCCCCAGCTGCCGTGGTGGGATTTGAACCCATATCTCTGGGTCATTAGCCCAGCCTCTGGTATTACTAGTCCAATAACGTAACTACTTTGTTACCATATCTGTTTAGGGCCTGATTCAGGAGAATTGAATCTTGAACCTGGATAATATATCTCAGAAAACATGAATGCAAGTAATTTTATGCATAACCCACGTTTAAAATTTATGGTTTTTTGCATTGGTTTGACCATGGATTGCGCTGCTACAAATAGTGAAAACAAGCAGAAACTCAACCCCACAATGTTTTAGTGTTGTATAACTATAAAACAAGAATTTTCTGTATTCAGTATTTCCACAAAAAATTCACCACCCTGTGGTAATTTTGAGTTATTACATTAAACCATGACAGGGAGGGATGAATTTTCGCCATGGAAACAGGAAACAGGAGTTGGGATTGTTTTCGGGTCAGGAACCCGCCTCCAGGGGATACTGATAAAAGTCCCAATTTTCGGAGGCTGAGCCCTTAATTGATATAGAGACGGGTTCCCTGTCAAATTAGAGCCAGTGGGAGTGGGAACGGAGGCGAGTTAGGTGAAGTAGGGGATTGATTTAGATTCCAATCACAGAGGCAGCTTTTTAAAAAATTCTTTCATGGGATGTGGGCATCGCTGGCTAGGACAGCATTTATTGCCCATCCCTAATTGCCCTTGAGAAGGTGGTGGTGAGCTGCCTTCTTGAACTGCTGCAGTTCATGTGAGGTAGGTACACCCACAGTGCTGTTAGGAAGGGAGTTCCAGGATTTTGACCCAGCGACAGTGAAGGAACGGCGATATAGTTCCAAGTCAGGATGGTGTGTGACCTGGAGGGAAACGTGCAGGTGGTGGTGTTCCCATGCATTTGCTGCCCTTGTCCTTCTAGTTAGTAGAGGTCACGGGTTTGGAAGGTGCTGTCTAAGGACCCTTGGTGAGTTGCTGCAGTGCATCTTGTCGATGGTACACACTGCTGCCACTGTGTGTCAGTGGTGGAGGGAGTGAATGTTTGTAGATGGGGTGCCAATCAAGCGGGCTGCTTTGTCCTGGATGGTGTTGAGCTTCTTGAGTGTTGTTGGAGCTGCACCCATCCAGGCAAGTGGAGAGTATTCCATCACACTCCTGACTTGTGCCTTGTAGATGGTGTACAGGATTTGGGGAGTCAGGAGATGAGTTAATCGCAGCAGGATTCCTAGCATCTGACCTGCTCTTGTAGCCATTGTATTTATATGGCTACTCCAGTTCAGTTTACGGTCAATGGTAGCCCATAGGATGTTGATAGTGGGGGATTCAGCAATGGTAATGTCATTGAATATCAAGGGAAGATGGTTAGATTCTCTCTTGTTGGAGATGGTCATTATTTGGCACTTGTGTGGCACAAATGTTACTTGCCACTTATCAGCCCAAACCTGGATATTGTCCAAGTCTTGCTGCATTTCTACATGGACTGCTTCAGTATCTGAGGAGTCGTGAATGGTGCTGAACATTGTGCAATCATCAACGAACATCCCCACTTCTGACCTTATGATTGAAGGAAGGTCATTGATGAAGCAGTTGAAGATGGTTGGGCCTAGGACACTACCCTGAGGAACTCCTGCAGTGATGTCCTGGAGCTGAGATAATTGACCTCCAACAACCACAACCATCTTCCTTTGCGTTAGGTCTGACTCTAATCAGTGTAGAGTTTTCCCCCTGATTCCTATTGACTTCAGTTTTGCTAGGGCTCCTTGATGTTGTTCTGAAGGAGTGATCTGCGGTTTGCGCCAAAGCCTTCCACAGCAACAGAGGGAAGTGAGATGTGTCAGGAGAGCCAGAGGACTGACACACGGGGCAGGGATTGCCCCTCGCTTCATTGATGCTGACCTTGATCTAATGTTGGAGGATGTGAGGGAGAGGAGGGATGTCCTCTTCCTGGAGGGTGGCAAGAGCAGGGTACCAGCTGAAACCAAAGAGGCATAGGTTCAGATAGCTGCTGCTGTCAGCAGCAGAAGAGAGATTAGGAAGAACCTGGATCCGATGCCATCAAAGGTTCGACAACCTAATATGTTCTGGCAAAGTGAGTGCAACCACCAACATTCCAGAAAGGTCTCAGGGTTTGCACCCTCCAGCAGAGGCACTACATGCGGAGCCTCAGAACACATGCTGCTCCTGAACATAGGGGAAGTGTGCCCCAGGGCACTTAGTCACCCCTCAAAATGGCTCACCACCATTGTGCTGCTGCTCTTTTCTGTCCTTAAAGGAGAAATGGGCACACAATGTAAAGGAGAGGGCCCAGACAGAAGGAGGGGGCTGTTCTTCTACCGAATTACCCCAATGAAGCAGACAGCAATGGAGAGAGCCAGGATAGTTGAAGAGGAAGCAGTTGGGCCTTGCGAAACGGGAGCTCACGGTGGACCTGGTGATTACAGAAGGCAATGTAGTCATTAAGGAAGTGCAGTGCACTCCACCCCATCTGAAAGCGTGTGACACACTGAGTAACATTGGGTAGTCTCAGCACGGCAGCAATTTCTAGTCTCAGGCTAGCTCTCAGCATCTCTTCTTGTGTCTCGCCACAGGTGCAGATGTCCAACCCAGGGCACCCTCTCTGTCTCTCTCCACAGGCCCAGAGCTGCAAGAAGGAGATGAAGAAGCCTTCCATCCACCAGCGCAGATACATTCATCTCGGTGGATCCTCGTGTGCGTGTGGCACAGTGTAATGATCACAGCTCTAAGGCAGGAGGAGGTGCCAGAGGCAGAGGGAGTTGTGGTCAGTTCCCCTCCAAGGAGGGAGGACAGGCACAGTCCTGTTCAGCTGGGCACAGATGCAGAGCCTCAGGAGTCACTGGAAAGAAAGTTCCACCTTGACAGCAGCATGAGATGAGTTCCCACATGTCGGAATTCCCTGAGTCAGTGTGGGATCTTGGGCAGAGGATGGAGGAGTCCATCCAGCTCATGTGCGCCACCATGGCTCAGGGTTATGAGTGCATGAGCTCCTCCATCGAGAAAGTGGCCAATCTCTTGGAGAACCATATGCAGCAGCACTTGGAGTACATGCAGGAACTGCGCACTGATGGCCACAGGATACATGAGATGCTAACGTGGACTGGTCAGTGGTGTTAGTGGAGCAGAAATCTTGGAGGGGATGCCAGCTGTGTCGCAGCTGGTGTGCTCTGCCAGGCACTTGGAGTGCCCGGCAAGGGCTGAGAATGTCACAAAGGAGGATGAGGGTGCTAACCCTCACGGGTGCCCTCATCATCCTGGGCTTCCTTGGCCCCTCTGACTGAAGGAGCATTTGTGCAGCAGGGCCAAGTGAACGAGGCTACCTGTGACTGATGCAGGTGCAGCAGGCTCTGGAGGTGCCACCACAGCTGTAAGCCAAGTAAGACTACCTGCATCGCCTCCAAGGCCACGAGGGGAGCACAGCATAGGCGTGGCCAAGCGCAGAGTCTACCGTGTTACACGGAGCTCTAAATGGGTCACTGGGGTGTATTCTTACTGTCTCTGTCAACTGTTTTTCTCTCCTTGCACTGTATAAATGATGACACTTTAAGCCACACATCTGGGACTCCTTTTATTGCTGCTGTGACCGGAAAAGTGGTACGAGGTGGTGAAAGAGATAATGGGATCCTCCCACAGTGAGGACAAAGCCTCTGGGCAGATGTGCTTCCTTCATTGGTGGTAAATGATTAGATGTTCCAGGCTGCATCTTCTATCCATGTGTTAACGCAGGTAGCGCAGTCTCCCTTCCATGCCATGCTCCTCAACCTGATTTAGAGGGGCTCAGTTAAACGTTCCTGAAGCAGGACATCTCTGACATTCATAGCATCCTCACAAGCCCTTAGCCCTCCCACTTTGTGGTGCAGCAAGGGCACCTCTTTGTTCAATGTCATCTCTCTCCACCTCCACTTCCTCCTCCTCTCTCACCTCGTGCTCCTACTCTTAGCCCGATGAGCTGGCTCCATACAGGACCTCATCATCCTCCAGGTCCACACCTCTCTGGGGAGCCATGTTATGGAGAGCATAGCAGACCACTACAATGACCGAGACTCTTGCAGGAGAGTATTGGAGGGTGCCACCCGACCAGTCCAAGCACCAGAAGTGCATCTTCAGAAGCCCGATGGCCAGCTGTAAGGTTGTCTTGGTGAGCAGTTGGCTTTGGTTGTATCACCTCTGTGCCTCTGTCAGGAGTTCCCATTGAGGGGTCAGCAACCATGTCTTCAAGGAATATCCCTTGTCTGCTAGGATCCATCCATGCAGTTTGGGGGAATGGAGTGAAGATCTGAGGCAGTGTGGACTGCTGGAGGATGAAGCAGACATGGTAGCTACCAGGAAAGCAAGTGCACACATGGAGGAAGCTCTTCTGGTGGTCACAGACCAGCTGAACATTGAGGGAGTGGAAGCCCTTCCTGTTCATGAATCTGATTGAGCAGTCACTGCACGTCTCAATGGTCACATAGGTGCAATCAATGAGGCCCTGCTCCTGGGGGAATCCAGCGATGGTAGCAAAACCCAATGCCCTCTGTGCCTGCAAGGCTCCATCTGTTGTGAATTGAATGTACAGCTTTGGCAAAGAGGGCATCAGCGGCCTGTGAGATGCAGTGGTCTTCTTCCGTTTGCGAGATGTCACTAAGGTGCACAGCTGATCCTTGAAAGGAGCCAGAAGTGAAGACATTAAAGGCCACAGTGACTTTGATGGCTATTGGCAGGGCACGGTGGCCGGTGCTGCAAGATGCAAGGTCTTTGGTGACAAGCTCACAGATATCTGTGACCATCGGCCTGGTGAGTCACCGTGTCCTGCAGCACTGGGTCTTGGTCATCTCCAGGAAGCTCTGTCTTCAGTGGTAGATCCTGAGGTAAGAATATGTCCTCTGTGACTTTCCTGCCCCTCTTTCCTCTCCCGTGCCCTCCTGCTGCTCGGGGTTCTGCCCTCCCTGTGTTGCCCCTCATCACCACTGGGCCCAAATCTGAGAGTCATGACCCCACTGCCAACTGCAGCCTTCCTTTTGGACAGGTGGCCACCCTATTGTGGTTGGCAGCCTTGCTGCCCAATCTTATGCCCCCACAATGATGGAATGACAACATCATTCAACGCCCAAATGCTGAATACCCACTCTCCCCACCACAAGCACTGCACCAAGGTCAACTCCTTTCCCAATGCCGAGCCCCCTTTTGCCCCAATGCCCTCTTATGAGTCTGGGGTAATCCCCTGGGGCAGCCATAACTGGCTCCCCACTTTGTACCTGCCTCCCTTCAGCTGGTCAGCAATGAACAGCATGAATAATCCATGCATCCTCCCGTCCAAATTTCAGCCTCCACCTCTGACAAGCTCTTAATGAGTTGCTTAAGTTCTTTAATTGACCTCAATCAGGAGGTGGATGGGATCGTGGTCCAGCCCTCTCCCTGCCCTGCTGAACACTGCCGGCACTGGGAACTGTGTCTCGAAACTGACACGCTGGCTGGTGCCAGTATTTTCGGGCCTCCCCTCATCCCCCCACCCCGACATAAGGGAAGCCAAAAATTCAGCCCTGGATGTTCAAAAATTATTTTGATCCAATATAATGTGTTGTTTGCACATGGAACTGATCATGTGATACTAATCTGATGTCATCATAAAATTCTATATCAGTTTATCGTGGATCATCCGTTGTCATTTGATATGTTAATAGTGAGTGTCGCACTCCAAGGTACTCAAGTAACAGAACTAGGTGAGATTAAAATACTAGATATTCATGGAAGCTAAAGATTATAATAAATATTGACCACAATTTTAAAGCAAAAGATGCTAGAATATTGTCACTTGGCTACAAAGTTGATTCCAAATGTAAATTAGAACAACAATCTCACTGTCTCCATCTGTCTTTCTCTATCATCTCTATTATGGGTGGAATTTGCTGAGCCCCACATCACCAGCCTAGCTTTTCAAGGAGTGAGTGAATTATCAGAAAACTGTAGATGTATTGCTTAAGGTTTTTCTCCCATTAATGTCCATGGATGGAAAATTATTGGCTATGTACCCACAACTTCCCAAAATGTCATCTACTGCATGTAGGTGTTCAGGCCCTTGAAAAGTTCTGTTTTTTTAAATATTTATATTACTCTGTAGCAGGCTACATAAGTATATTACTTGTATGAAAAAGGCATAACATTTATTATTTTGGAAGAGTCAATAGTGGGAATGTCTGAATGAGGAACAGGTGGTGAAAAACATACCTACAACTATAAAGTGAATCTTTCTGCTTTGGTAATACATAGTTTCTTTTATATAACAATACTGAAAAATCAACTAAGTAAAACTTGACTTGCCAGAGATACCTTTAGTTCATGACAGTATCAACTTTATTAACCATTTTCTTTTGTCAAGCCACATGTGCAGGATCAGCTTAAAAAATTGTTAAATATAAACAAGTACTATGTAGTCTATTATTAAACATAGAGACTATTGAGTTAAAGTAATTCAGTCTTCGGATCTTATTGACATTCGTCAAAGATTTGCATTTGTGATTTATTGCATCATTGAAACTATTAGATCGAATTACCACCTTGTGACTCATTGTCACCCATCCTGTCTCTATATTTTCAGTTAAGTTTTGATCCAAACATCTAATCAGAGCATTTTCAAATGTTTGAGTGTTATTTTAGAAAATTGTAATCAATTATCAGTCTGAAATGTAACTGAGGTACTAATTACAAACAGTTTCGACCCACAAGTCTATATTTCTCAATTAGGTTGGGCATGTGTAAATAGGCAAACCTAAATAGGGGAATTCAATTCAAAAAGTAGAAAAAGATTCATACTGTTGGACCTCTCGCTATTTTACACTTCAGTCACAATTTCCAGGGGAGGGGAGAACAGGAGAAGAGAGCGCCTGCCTGAAACAGCCGGGAGCTTCAGTGAAATATTAAAAGGAGAAAAGGAGCCCTTGAATAGTCTGCATGCCATTTCCTAAAGTATTTGTGTTTAGGCTGCTTAATGATGTTTACATGGTTGAATAATGGCTGTCCAGGGTTTCAAAGGATCAGCTGTGAAATTTAGTTCATTTAATGGGTACAGTAAGTAAATTGATGTACAACTTTAAATCCATTTGGTGTTTCTAATTTTTATCTGCTGTCACTTAAACTGTATAACTAGGGAAATAGAGAGGGCTTTAAACTAAACAAGGGGGTGAGGGATCAAGCTTGGGTAGAAGTAGCAAAGCAAGAGGTAGAGCCAAGGCAGGAGAGCAGAATAGTATGAGAAATGAGGGTCAGAGACTGGCAGGAAGGGACAGAGAGAAAAAACCTAAGAACACAGCAACAGTCACAACTAGATGTTACAAAGATAACAAAAAGACAAAACTAAAGGCTCTGTATCTGAATGCACGTAGCATTCATAACAAAGTAAATGAACTGATAGCGCACATTGAAGTAAATAAATATGATTTGATAGCCATTACGGAGACATAGCTTCAGGATGACAAGGATTGGGTCCTCAGTATTGAAGGGTATATGATATTCAAGAAGAATAGGAAGGCAGGTAAAGGTGGAGGGGTAGCACTGTTAATCAAGAAAAGCATTGGTGCAATAATTAAAGATGACCTTGGTTCAGGACATCAGGATGTGTAATCATTTTAGGTGGGATGAGGAATAGTAGGGGCAAGAAGTCACTAGTGGGAGTGGCCTACAGGCCCCCGTGCAGTAACCACAATGTAGGACAAAGTATCTGAGAAGAAATATTGGATGCTTGTGGTAAAGGGATGGCAATAACCATGGGTGATTTTAATCTGCATATAAACTGGAAAAATCAGATTGGCAATAGTAGCCTGGATGAGGAATTCATAGAATGCTTTCGAGATAGTTTCTTAGAGCAACACGGTCTGGAACCAATCAGAGAGCAAGTTATATTAAACTTGGTATTGTGTAATGTAGCCGGATTAATTAATGATCTCAGAGTAAAAGCACCTCTCGGTAGCAGCGACCACAATATGATTGAATTTTACATCCAGTTTGTGAAAGAGAGGAGTGGGTCTAAGACTAGTATTTTAAACTTAAATAAGGGCAACTATGTGGGCATGAAAGCTGAGCTATCTGAAGTGAACTGGATTACTAGGCTAGGAGATAGATCAATAGAGAAGCAGTGGAAGAAATTTAAGGAGATATTTCTGAAAACTCAGAATAAATATATTCCTACTATAAAGAAAAATTCTAAGGGCAGGACCCACCATCTGTGGTTAACTAACAAAGTTAAGGAAAGCATCAAACTTAAGGAAAAGGCATATAATTGTGCAAAGATGAGTGGCAGGTCAGATGATTGGTAGAATATCAAGAATGTCAGAGAATGACCAAAAGGTTAATCAGGAGAAAAAAATGAGCATGTGAGAGGAAGTTAGCTAGAAATGTAAAAACGGATAGCAAGAATTTCTACAGGTATTTAAAACAGAAAAGAGTAAGTAAAGTGAGTGTTGGTCCTCTAAAGAGTGAGAATGGGGAGTTAATAGTTAATAATAAGGAAATGGCGGATGAAATGAAGAAATATTTTGCTTCTGTCTTCACGATAGAGGATACAAAAAACATTCCAGTAATAGCTGTAAATCAGGAGGCGGAAGGAAGAGGGGAACTTGGTGAAATTACAATCACCAGGGAAGCAGTACTGACCAAACTAATGGAACTGCGGGCTGACAAGTCCTTAGACCCTGATGGGCTTCAGCCTAAGGTTTTAAAAGAGGTGGCTAATGAGGGAGTAGATGCATTGGTGTTCATTTTTCAAAATTCACTAGATTCTGGAAAGGTTCCATCAGACTGGAAAGTAGCAAATATAACCTCTCTATTCAAGAATAGGTGGTGGTGGGGGAGGGGAACGGGAGTCAGAAAACAGATAACTATAAGCCAGTTAGCTTGATGTCTGTCATGGGGAAGGTGTTAGAATTGATCATTAAGGAGTTCACAGCTGGGCACTTAGAAAAACGCAAGGTAATCAGGAATAGTCAGCATGGTTTTGTGAAAGGGAAATCATGTTTAACCAATTTATTGGAGTTCTTTGAAGGAGTAACATGTGCTGTGGATAAAGGGGAGCCCGTTGACGTACTGTACTTGGATTTCCAGCAGGTATTTGACAAGGTACCACATAAAAGGTTAATGCGCAAAGTAGGAGCTCATGGTGCAGGGGCTAACATATTAGCATGGATAGAAGATTGACTGGCTGGCAGAAAACAGAGAGTATGCATAAGTGGCAGGATGTGACAAGGGGAGTCCTGCAGGGGTCTGTGCTAGGGCCTCAACCTTTTACAATTTATGTCAATGACTTACATGAGGGGAGCAATGGCATGGTAGCTAAATTTGCAGATGACACAAAGATAAGTAGGAAAGTATGTCATGAAGAGGATCTTCACGGAGGCAGAGAGGCCTCATGGCGCGGCCCCCCACCACCACCCCCCCCCCCCCCCGCGCTGCTGCCGCTTGGCGATGGGCCTGGCATTGACATATTTAAGTAAATTTAAATACCTGGGCATAATTGCAAGCCCGCTGCCGCCTCCTGTCCCGGTGTGATCTTTGTGCCATTGGCCAGCCCTTCCTGCGCCTTCTGATCCCTGTCCAGGGAATTGAGGCACCACACTTTTGGGGAGGGAGGGCAGGTTATTCCTGTGCAGGAGGTGGGGGAGCAGCGATAAAGTTTCTTACTGGTGGAGGTGATGGTGGGAGGGGGAAAATTGATAGTCTTTGCACTTTGAGGGGGGAAAGGTCAATTGGATAACGTAAGTGTTTTGGCGTGGACAAAGTATGAAATATTGTGGGTATTGGGGTGGGGTGGGAGAGGTCCAAAAATACCGGTTTTAATTGTTTATAAAAATGTTGTGATTTCTTTAAAAACCCCGGAAGGGCGCCAAGTCCTTTAAAAATGGTGTCAGCGCCTGCGCACAGGCAGCTGATGCCATTGCCAGTGATGGACAGGCCGCCCCCTCCATGTGATCAGGGTGTGGGGGGTGGGGGGGTGGGACACCCCGTCCATTCAAATGAGCTGCCGCACTGAAGATTGCGGCGGCTCACCGACATGTGGCCGGCGTGGGCTAGGCGCCGCTTCCTTCACCTGCCGCTGAGGCAGAACAAGATTCTGGCCCTTGTGCCAGCACAATATGCCAAACAACCCACTTCTGTACTGAATTGACTATAATTCTGTGATTCTAAACTAAACTATTCATACAGTTTGTTCTGTACTAATTTATTATACTCTTTGCTGCTCATTGCAATAGGAATCAATTTGTTTGAGTGCTACCTGTTATAAATCATATGAATTATAAAATTCAAATTACTTAGGAGTTGAAAATTAATTTTTAACATTTATGATGGAGAAGACAAAATTTCTTCTTTTCGAAGCAACGACTGTCAGTGCTTGGGAAAGGAATTATTTTCCACTTTGCACACCAAAGCCAGGATTTAAAATGGAGGTGCTTGCCCCGCCCACTGCCTGGAAAGTCAGGGCCAAACACGCCTCCGCCGGCACTGGAAACCACGGCCATATTTTACAGTCCTCATGTAATAAGTCGTGGCTTCTGCCCTTCTTAAGACAGGGATGTCCCACCTCCAAGAGCTGCCAGCCAATCAGAGTGCCGATAGCTCTTCAGTCCCAGCTGCACCACTGGGAGGGGGGTTGATCATGAGTGCAGGATGGGAGGGTCTTCCAGCGGGTGCAGGACCTGCCACTGGGAGGGCCTCTGTGGGGCACAGGGTTCCTGATCAGAAGAGATCCCTCTACTAAGGCTACAGGTGGCGAAGTAAAATACCAGCAGCGGAAGGAAGAGGCCCTTAGGTGGCCATTAATCAGCCACTTAAGGGCCTCAATTGAGCTCAGGACAGGAAGGTTTAAAACTAAATCGTGGAGGCAAGGGATCAAATTGGGAAGATGTGGTAAATCAAAGAGTAGAGACAAAGCAAGAGAGAAAAGTATTAATATGAGAAATGATAAACAAACCGTTACAGGAAGGGACAGTGAATACAAATTTAAGAATAAATCAGCAGTCAAGGCTAGACATTACAAAAATAATAAAGGGACAAAACTAAAGGCTCTGTATCTGAATGCACATAGCATTTGAAACAAAACAGATGAACTGATAGCGCAAATAGAAATAAATAAGTATGATCTGATATTCATTACAGAGACATGGATGCAGGATGACATAGATTGGGACCTGAACATTGAAAGCTACATGACATTTAGGAAGGACAGGAAGCTAGGAAAAGTTGAAGAGGTGGCTCTGTTAATTAATGATGGTATGAGCACATTAAAGAGGGATGACCTAAGTTTAGGAAACCAGGATGTAGAAACGGTTTGGGTCAAGATGAGAAATAATAAAGGAACGAAGTCACTTGTATACAGACCCCCTAACAGTAACCACACAGTAGGATAGAGTAGAAAGGAGGAAATAATGGAGCTTGTCAAAAAGATACGGCGATAATCACGGGGGAATTTTAATCTACATATACACTGGAAAAATTAGATGGGCAAAGGTAGCCTAAATAAGGAGTTCATAGAATGTTTTTGGGATAGATTCTTAGAACAGCACATTCTGGAACCTACCAGAGAGCAGGCTATACTAGACCTGGTATTGTGCAATGAGATAGGATTAACTGATGACCTCATAGTGAAGGCGCCCCTAGGTAGCAGCGATCATAACATGAGAGAGGAATGGGTCCAAGACTAGTATTTTTAACTTAAAGGGCAATTATAGGGGCATGAAAGCAGAGCAAGCTAAAACAAATTAGGTAAAGGGATAGGTCAATAGAGATGTAATGGCAGACATTTAAGGGGCACTTTCAGAATACACAGACTAGCATGCAGACCCCCACCTGCCAAGAATGAGGCATATTAATTTCGTCATAGGAACATTGATTTTAAACTGTTGCTGGAGTGAAGAAATGACTTGTTAAAGAGATCACCAGACCTTTGACTGGAGGATATTTGCATGCTAAGAGACAGTGCTTGTGGAGACAAAGGACTACTCCCTGGGCCAATTAACCCAAATGGTAGTTTGATCACCAGACATTGAAGGTGTAAGAAAGTGCATTCCAGGGACTGCTAAGATGATACAATCCACAAATGCAGGTGTTGTTAAGCCAGTTAGTCACATGACTGACCTGCCGGCCAACTTGCAGTTTTGAATTGTGTCACACAGAAAGGCACAGAAGGCAGTTTGCAACTGAAGCTGGAACAAGGAAGCCTCTCTCCTAGCTGTCTCTCTCACTTTCTCCCAAGCCACTGGACCCATGGAAGAAAGGTAAAGCTCAAGAGAGAAAAGACTCCTACATCGAAACAAGGTGAAGCGTGCACTGGGCCCCAATGAACGGCAAGACTTACCAGCAACCAAAGAGTCCACATTGAACTCAAAGGACTGTAGCTATAATCCAGATATTGCCTCAAATTTTTCCCCTTTTTTCTTTTCTACTTTTTCTGTCTCTATCTGCGTGTGTGTTTATCACGTATGCATGCTAGTGTGGTTGCATCACATATTCGTAGTCATTTACCAGATTTCTTTTGGGCCTCCTTATCTCGAGAGACAATGGATACGCGCCTGGAGTCATTTACCAGATTAGGGTTTAAGATTAATTAACTTCCACCTTTCTTATTTAAATCTAAGAAAACCTGTCTGATTTCCTTGCCTTACAATTGCAGCAGTGAACAAGGATTCACTGAAGGGGAGCTAAGGACACAATGTTTCTAAAATTAAACCCTATTACGGTTAAACCAGGCAAAGGCTGAGAGGGAACCCCTAGACCCCTTCTCACCTGGTCGTGACAACATACATTCCAACGAGAAAGAAAAATTCCAAGGGGAGGACCCACTATCCGTGTTTAACTAAAAAACTTACAGACAGTATCAAAGGTAAAGAAAAAGCATATAACTGCACAAAGATGGGTGACAAGTCAGAAGATTGGACAGAATATAAAAAACAGCAAAGAATGACTAAAAGATTGATAAGGACAGAAAAATTAGAGTACGAGAGAGGACTAGATATAAATATAAAAACAGATAGTAAGAATTTCTATGGATATTTTAAAAAAGTTATAACAAAGTGAGTGTTGGTCCTATAGAAAGTGGGTCTAGGGAATTAATAAGGGAAAATAAGGAGATGGCAGGTGAATTGAACAGATATTTTGCATCGGTCTTCACTATAAAGAATATAAGTAACATCCCAGAAATAGCTGTAAATCAGGAAATGGAAGGGAGGGAGGAACTCAAGAAAATTACAATCACCAGGGAAGTGGTACTGAGCAAATTGTTGGAGCTGTGGGCTGACAAGTCCCCGGGTCCCGATGGACTTGATCCTAGGGTCCTAAAAGAAGTGGCTAGTGCGATAGTTGATGCATTTGTTTTAATTTTCCAAAATTCCCTAGATTTGGGGAAGGTTCCATTAGATTGGAAAATAGCGAATGTTCAAAAGGGAGGGAGACAGAAAGCAGGAAACTACAGGCCAGTTTGCTTAACATCAGTCTTAGGAAAAATGTTAGAAGCATTAAATTAAAGACGTTATAGCAGGGCTAGCTAACAGGAAACAGAGAGTAGGCATAAATGGGTCATTTTCTGGTTGGCAAGATGTATCGAGTGTTGTGCCACAGGGATCTGTGCTGGGGCCTCAACTTTTTACAATTTATATAAACGACTGGATGAAGGGACCAAAGATATGGTTGCTAAATTTGCTGAAGACACAAAGATAGGTAGTAAAGTAACTTGTGAAGAGGACATTAGGAGGCTACATAGGGATATAGATAGGTTAAGTGAGTGGCAAAGATCTGGCAAATGGAGTATAATGTGGGAAAATATGAAATTGTCCATTTTGGATGCAAGAATAAATAAGAAGCATATTATCTAAATGGTGGGAGATTGCAGAGCTCTGAGATGCAGAGGGATTTGGGTGTCCTAGTGCATGAATTGCAAAAGGTTAGTGTGCAGGTACAACACATAATTAGGAAAGCTCATAGAATATTATGATTTATCGTGAGGGGAATTGAATACAAAAGTAGGGAGGTTATGCTTCAGTTATACAGGGCATTGGTGAGACTACATCTGGAGTACTGTGTACACTATTGGTCGCCTTATTTAAGGAACGACGTAAATGCATTGGAAGCAGTTCAGAGAAGGTTTACTAGACTAATACCTGGAATGGGTGGGTTGTCTTATGAGGTAAGCTTGGACAGGCTAGGCTTGTATTTACTGGAGTTTAGAAGAGTAAGAGGCAACTTGATTGAAACATGTAAGATCCTGAGGGGTCTTGACAGGATGGATATGGAAAGGATGTTTCTCCTTGTGGGAGAATCTAGAACGAGGGGTCACTATTCAAAAATAAGGGGTCGCCCATTTACGACAGAGATGAGGAGAATTTTTTTTTCTCTCAGAGGGTCAAGAATCTTTGGAATTCTCTTCTTCCAAAGGCGGTGGAAGCAGAGTGTTTAAATGTTTTTAAAGCAGAGGTAGATAGATTCTGATAAGCAAGGGGGTAAAAGGTTATCGGGGGTAGGCAGGAATGTAGAATCAAGGACACAATCACAGCAGCCATAATCTTATTATGAGGTAATAGCGGAGCAGGCTCAAGGGGCCGAGTGGCCTACTCCTGCTCCTAATTCATATGTTCGTATTTTCGCCGCCTCCCCTGCTGCTGGTAAAATACCAGTGGAGGTGGGTAGGCAACGGGCACTGCACTCCCGTCATCCCACCTGATTGTATATACCCTCCGCCACCCAGCCTGCTTCTGCAGGGGGTGTAAAGTTCCAGCCCAAGTATCAGAAACGAGAACTTCTAGACCAGGCATATAGTATAAGTCAGGATAAGGCAATACAGCCTCTTCCCTGAAATGAGGCCACTTACATTTTTGCCACAAGTGGCGATCAGAGGATATTTTTACTGCTAATTTAAAGATGAACGTAACATATCTACAGAATCAAAGACAATCTCTCATCTTCCCCTCTCCAAAGATGCCTTAGTCCAAACCTCAGAACAGCTTTCGTACAAATTTGGTATTTCCATTTTTCCCCACAAGAGGCATAATTTTAGCTTAATGTAACTGGCAGTTTCGTCCCAGTTTCAGCTGAAGTAAGACCAGTGTGGATTCAAATTCACGAGTTACTGGAATGAGACTGCTTATGTTCCATCCAAATAAATTCATTTGTGCTTGCAGATTGAAGAAATTTCAATCCATAAGATTCAGCTAGATTCAGGTGCCAAAGATGAAAAGAAGGTAGGGTAAATTTCCATCTTCACCACCTGGGCAGTTATCCAGCAGAGCAGACTGTTCACTTGTTGTAGAACCTTACCCAATTTTTATCCCAAATGGAATGAACGTCAAGCAGTTTCTACATTGGACAGCCAATCTGCTCTGAGAATTTCATCCAGGCGGTGAAGATAAAAACTTACCCAAGTGTTGTAAGCGCTGTGCCCTACTGCATCTCTAATAACAAAACTTCCAACTGATTGCTTGCTCAAAAAATTCGACATTCAACCCTTAAAAATCATGAAGGTAATGAATATATCTATTGCCATTTTCTGACAGAGCCTACTGCAGTTGCAATTTTTACTTCAAAATTAACCACTCTTGAAATATGGAATGATCTGCTGGGAAAAAAATACATGAATTTCTTAGGAGACAGCATTTTTCAAGCAAAAATACAAGTATTCAGAATTCTGAGTGCAAATTGATTCCCTGAACTCACTCATAACTCCATCTAAGTTAGTTTAAAAATGTGCTTCACTGGACCTGATTCACCTTGAAACTCTTAAATTAATCAATAGCATTGTGCTCAATAAGCACAGCAGCTGCGAGACTGGCATTTTCTAGTTGTCGATACTGCCATTGTATTTGAACTACTAATGTATCACAATATAATTGGTCATTAGAAAATACATTACTTCTTGGGCAATCAGAATTGGTTTTCCAGTAAAGTAAAACACATTTCTTACTGGCTTTCTTATTCCCAAACCAGCATTGTATAAAACTGACTCACTATTGTAATGATTGTGCTACCGTCAGATCATTATTCCGCAACAAGCTATAGAACGGGCAGGAAAGTGGAGTTGAGGCCGAGATGAGATCAACCATGATCATATTATATGGCGGAGCAGGCTCAAGGGGCTGAATTGCCTACTCCTGCTCCTAGTTCATAAGCTGTTAGCACTGGTTATACCCAAATAATCTCATAACAGTAAGAATTACAAAACACAAATTTTGTACTGTCCATGAAGGGTGGGAGATAAAGGTTTCGGAAATCCATGGGGTTACACAGCTCGGTCTAAATGCCCTTGACTGCTGCAGATCCTGCTAAGGTCTGCAGGATATGGGAAGGTCCTGTGATTTAAATGTCTTTGGTGGCCTCAAGGCATATCTGGGGCACCACCTTAACTGAAGAGCCAGAACGTCAAACTGAAGAGTTAGGGCTAGGGGTTAGATTCCTACTCCCACCCCAACACCATCAAATAAAATGATAGGCTCCCCAGCTTCCTTTGTAATTTAAAAAATAATTATGACCAGATTTTCAAGGTTCCAGGCCTTAAATCACATAGACCCACTGATGATTGTGGGACCAATTAGTACAGCTGGTCCAACCAGACACTGCATCGCTCATACAGCAGGCTCTAAAGAGGCCTGGAACATGGGAACCCCCATGTGCAGAGCCCCCCAATTCCAGCCTTGACTGCACCTCCCACCCCCTCCCCCAGATGTGTCGATGGTCTTGTAAGGTGCAGGCAGAGACTCTACTGCCACAAGGCCTTCCTAGAAACATAGGCGCAAACCCACGATCCTGTACCTGGTCTAGTTTCCAACACTTCCAGCAGACTCCCACTAAAGTTATAGCAAGAATACACTGGAATAGCCACATATTTTCAAGGGCAACATTGCTCCATAAACTGGTGCTGAAAAAACCACCATATACTACATTGGTGATATCTTGAATTATATACTCCAAATAGTTATCTTTGAAAAGATTACCTTTGGTATATATGTAACAGAAACTGAAAATGCTGGAAATAAACTGAATGTCAATTAGTACCTATAAAAAGAGAAATCCAGTTAATATTTTGGGTATAACTCTGGAGGTTGTATTAGAAACGTTGACCTGCCTTTCCTCTTTAAGTAAGCTGACTGAGCAATTGTGTATTTCCAGAAATTTCTGTTTTTGCTTTGCATTCCTAGCATTCCCATTTTCTTCTAATTGCACCTTTAGTATATACATAATTGGAGTGACTAATTTTAAATATCTAGCAGTAAAAAGCAATTTAAAATGTTTGCAGATTAGACCATCTCCAATCAATTGGCTTTGGCTTCATAAGTGCCTCTAACTATATATAAGTTAATAAAGTTCTCACAGATAACTCTCACATCATCAGAAAGTTGGACTCATCATTATCTGCCATTTACTGAATAAAATCACTTTAAGAACAGAAGGTTGAAAATTCTAACCTCGAGTTCAAAATTTCTAAAAATTCTAAAAATCAATGCAGTGCAATATTTTCACATATAACTGTGAAAATAGTTGTTTTCTAGAGGTGAAACAATGCACTAAAAAGAAACAGAAATGCAGACTTAAAAGTGGCATTGATATGGTGAAAACAATTAACTGATAAACTCACTGTAAATACTTATTTGGATTAAGTTTTCATATCTTTCATTATTCCATGTGTCTTCTCAGAATATATCATCGATATGAATGATAGCAATGAAGATGTTTGGTAGTCAACTGTATTTTTATCTCAATGAAGAATCATATATTCAGGAAACACTTTAATATAGCTGATTAAAGTTCAATTGCAATGTGAGTATGTTGAATGTACTCTTGCGAATTATAACAAGATTATGTTACAAGAATTCTCTTTCTCATAAAATGTTAATAAAGCAACAAAAAAAAGTTCAGCCTCTTTCCGGACTATCTGGGAGGCACCAAGCAGAAGTGCTTGGTGTTCAGAGGAAATCAGAATGGTCAATTTAAACAGCTCTCATGCACCTCCAAGTGGCCAGTTACATAATCACACTGATAGGCTTAAGTCTTTTCGATTGGTAATAGTTAGGTGCCAACTAACATCTGGCGACTTGTGCCAAAACTGAGACAGCTATCCCACAGACTAGTCAAGCAACAGAGTGACATAGTCATACGCACCGAATCATATTTTACAGTCAGTGTCCCAGATATCTCCATCACCATCCCTGGGTATGTCCTGTCCTACCAGCAGGACAGACCCACCAGAGGTGGCAGCACAATGGCATACAATTGGGAGGGAGTGGCCCTGGGAGTCCTCAACACTGACTCTGGATCCCATGAAGTCTCATGGCATCAGGTCAAACACAGGCAAGGAAATCTCCTGCTGATTACCACCTACCACCCTCCCTCAGCTGATGAATCAGTACTCCTCCATGTTGAACACCACTTGGAAGAAGCACTGAGGGTAGCAAGGGCACAGAATGAAAGCTAGGAGGGGAACTTC